>NW_009937959.1:24039-32372 GCF_000696875.1 Nestor notabilis
ATTCAGAAACAACAGTGACACCATCTCAACTGTACTGGGAACTATCATCAGGGTAGAATCATACTGGGGTCACCAATGCATACCGTAATGCCTCAAAATGTACTAAATATCATACCTGTACTGGGCTTGAAAGAGTTCCTGCACGAAAGTACTGCTGATTGGAAAGGCTGGTCCCTCAAGCAGCACATCATCCTCCAGTGGTGGCTGAAAGAGAAGAACAAACCCTAGAAGCACTCCCAGGTGTGGAGTGCTGGATGGCTCCAGCACCCCTACTTGAATTTGTGCTCTTCCTGCCCAAAGCCACCCCAAAAAGTGCCACCAGATGTTCAACTAAGGAGTGTGTAACATGGTGTGAGGTAGCTTAGGGCAGCCCCAAGGCAGGCAGAGACCTCACAGCAGGGCAGCTCTGGCAGTTCCTGCCCATGGTGCCTCCCAGTCGTTGCAGAGCAGCGTGGGACCCTTCCCAAGTGATTGTACTGGGGTGCACTTGCCAGGGATTAATGAAACAAACAGTGTTTGCACCCAAACTTTTGTTCCATCCAAACTATAAGAGTTGAGAAGTCAAGAGGGAGATGGAATTTAAAAAGGAAGCCTGTATCCAAAGTCAGAGCTACTCCCGCATGCTGGCTCCCGGTGAACCCCTCACCTTGAGTGGAGGCATCCCGCTGTAATTCACCCCGTTGTTCAGATCTTCGTGCACTCTGTCGAGGAGCCACAGCAGGAACTCCTGCGCGTCGTGCTGGGCGTTCCCGCGGTACTGCATGGCGTTCTTGGACACGATGTTCTGCAGAGGGAGGGAGGTGGCTGCAGCGGTGCTCCCCTCCACCGAGCCCGCACCACCGCAGGGGCAGAGCTGGCAGCACGCTCACACCCAGAGTGCCAGCTCTGGAGGGGCACTGCCGTCCCACACCACCCAGGCAGGACAGGACCTACCACTGGGTGCTGCCCCTCTGCACAACTGGAGCTCCAGCAGCAGCCAGGGCCTTGCTGGGCAGGACAGAGCGGAGGGGTGAGGGCAGTGGTTGTGGAGGGACTGCACCATCGTTTAACAGAAGTGTTCATAGCAAACTTGGTGCTTATCCGCTCTAACTGAGCCCCAACACTGTCAGTGCACTGTACTTGCACACAAGTCAGGAGCGCCGAGGGGCCAGGCAGGATCACACGCGTGGAGCCCCGGCTCCTCCACTCCTCTAATCAGACTTTGCAACAGATTTGAGAAATGAGGTTGGGCTGCTCACTTTATCCCTCTAGAAAATGGGGTCACCACAAGCAGGGGGGGTGAAAAAGACAGGAAAGGACTGATAAACATACACTGCCTATCCTCTGTAATCTGTGCACCTGCCTCAAGGCAGCAAAACAAGGGAAAACAGAAATAATCTGCTCCCATCACATGTGTGTGAGCCCTTCTGACAGCAGCTGCCTCACCTGGGCTAGCTTGTCCTTCTAGCTTGGTGAAGTTAGCCAGGAGGTGTTATCACCACACTGCAAGTCCTAGTCTAGACAGAGCTGAAGATAAAAGGGGCTTTAGTGTTGCTAGGAAGAGGAGAATCTGGTATTTGAAGTAAAAAAGGGGGCATTGTGGGGTCTGTATGGAAGCAGACACCAGTAAGCGCTTCAGGCACCCAGGCTAGTATTCCTTACATCGCCTCTTTCCCAGTGTCACCAGCACAGCACTCCAGCCTAGACCTTCACTGGCTTCTACTGACATGTGTTCCTGGTGATGTGACATCCTAGAGTGAGCTGCACAAGCCAAACACTCCACAGCAGAGCAAACCCCAGGGATTCACATCAACCATGTGCTGTATCTGTGTCATTCCAATCTCAGACACATCTCCAGGATAACTGTTCTGATTTCAAGACTCTCGCAGCCTGAGTGGACCAAGAATAAAGAGCTGCCTGTGGAGACAGATCACAACATCTTGGAAGTGGTTCAGGAAGCACTACAAAATATCAGATGCAATTTCCTCACAAGAGGCTCCGTTACAACAACCACTCCAGCAACAGCGGCGTGTTCCTGGCGTTACTCACGCTTCTGCCACCGCTGCTGCAAGAGGGTTTGGTCGTACTTAAACCTCTGCAGCTGCTGCTCTGGGGAATGTGCCTCCCTCCCCGTGCGCTCGGAGCGGCCGGGACAGCAGAGCCCTGCGAGGCTGGCGAGGTGTGAAGGAGGAGCAGCAGCCTCAGCGCGGAACAGGCAGTACTGAGGAACAGTGGCCCAGTGAGAGAGAAAGGAGCTGAATCAAACGGTTTAACAGCCTGAGAAAAAGAGCAGGAACTCAAAGCGCAGCCCCCGCTCAACTGGCTGCCTCTGCACCCAGACACAGCCCCACAGCTTCCCTCCACTGCCAGCCCCTCGCTCTGGGCTCTGTGAGGGTCCCATTGCTACTGCAGTGGGCTGCAGAGTTAAGAAGGAATTGGTTTAAAACACACATAAACCCACATTAAAACCACTGCATTTACCAGCCCCCCGCAGCCTCTAATCCTCTGCCCCTAATCTGGCTCTGCTGGAAGTATAGGTGGCACATCTGACCAGACCCCGGCCATCACCAGAGGTATTACAAACAGGTCAGGAACAATTTCAGCGCAGCCGTTTCAGATGTGAGTCTCCCGGAGCAGTGATGAACGCTGAAGCCCCTTCCCATCCTTCTCCATGAGCACGCAGCCAGGCACCTCCAGCCCCTTCCCTGGGCTCAGCCCTGAAGAGCGTGCAGGATGGGAGAGCCGGCACACAGGCACCCTGAATGCAAGTGGCACCATCAGAAAAGGTAACGGGGAAAATCATCATTTCATATTGACTGCACACACTTACCCAACCCCCCTAATGCAAGCAACAACCAAATGCAACCCAACAACCAAACAAGTCCCTGCCTGTCTATAAAGCAGATTTACAGCAAAGACGCATTATCATATTTATCAGCCACTGGAATTTGATAATCATTCATCTGTTGCTCTGAATAGATGCAATAAATAAATCCAAGCTTGGCTGAACCTCTGGCCTCTCCTCTGCTGCCCTTATTGTTCCAGATTACAAAGACAACTCAGGGAATAATGTCAGTCTGCTATTTTCCAGCATGCCTCTGGTAGGAAGCAGCTGTGGGGAGGTTTTTGTACATGAGCGGATGAAGCCAGCTCATTAGAGACCTGACACAATGCCACACGGGAGCAGGAAAGAAAGGCCATTCTTCATCTTCCACCGAGCACCATCAAGTTATGCTCAACCAGATTATTATTTTTCTTTCTTAAACCCACAGGCACAGTTCTGTGTTTGGGCAACATCTGCAGCAGACACCTCATGAGGAGCATTGATCTGAGTTATTCCCTCTCCTCACACACATAAAGGGCAACTTCCCCTCTCTGAAGTGAGATGTTTTCTGGGGAAAGCAATGCCCAGGAAGCAGTTCAGACCTTCTGTCCTCCCCCCGGCTGGGGACAGGGATAAGGACAAAGACAAGGCCAAACGCCTGCCGCCTGCCAGCACTGAGGACGAGGCGCTGGTCCAGCCTGGGACAGAAGAGATCTCCTCTGGCTGAGCAATACCACAGCTCAAACAGGGAAAGGGGAGTTCTGAAGACAGCAGGTCTGTTGAAGCAGCCAGGGCAGGACACAGCACTCCTCCTTTGCTCCATGGGGCATCCCAGAGGGAGGCAGCATCCCACGGGAGATCATGGCAGCTTTTGGGGAAGCCATCCATCCCTTTGGGAAGCTAGCTACTTCCACCCCACTGCTGCAGGAGGGTGAAAGCACAGCTTTTACTGCTGCATTTCAGAAAGTGAAGCCAAGAGCTGCATGGCAGAGCACAGCACGCCAGGACCGCAGGGGATCCTCCACCACCTTTAACAAGCCCAGACAAGAAGCATCACCCCACCAGCCCCTGCCTGACACCCATCTCGTGCTGGCAGCTACTCTCACCCTCCCAGGTGAAGCCTCAGTTAATCCTGATGAATCACCTTTCTTCAGCACATAGAGAGGGCGAAGTTTGTCAGGATGACACCTTCCACGGCTGCTGCGTGCACACGCAGTGCTCGCTCCTCTCTCAGGCACCAGTGGCGAAGAGATTGTAAGGAAACACCAAGAAAAAAGTAAGCAAAAATACCCAAAACGGACTTGCATTTTATTGATCCTTAACACTAAAAAAAGCCTAATGTGGAAAGACTGCCCAGGACCTTCATGATCCCACTGAAGAAGCACGTTCCCATGATGACAAAGAGTGTCACAATAACGATGTAGGAAAGTTGTAACTCACTTCTTGTTTCAAGTGAAGTGTGTCACTTCCAAACCCCAGAGCAGCACTAGGACAAGTCACCCCATCACAACAGCACCATTGGGAGCACCTGGACTGAACTGGAACAAGCACTTCAAGATACCACATTACCTGGCCCCACTCAAAGCCCTTGTAGGTGAACACAGGAACTGAAACACCAGAACCAAGGGATAAGGCACCAGAAGAGAAGGGCAAAGGGTCCCATACCTCTTCTTTCCTGTCCCAATCCTCCATCTCTGTGTAATGGGAGGACAGTCTGCTCTCCACAGAAGTATTTTAGGAATAAGCAGTTAACACTCTCCAGAATAAAATCACCGATTGCTGTGCTAGGCAGAGAGCAAGATAATAAATATGATCCAGGGGATCCCATTTCACATATAACTGGCTCCATTAGCAAAGCATGAGAGCTCTAGCAAGTGGAAGAGCTCATGGTCAACAGCTCCAGGAGCAGGACCAAAGACTTCCAACACCCAAACTGCACCAAGCAGCCCCACGCTGAGAACTGCTGACATTTAAGCTACAACAGAAGGTACAGACACTGAGCACATCAACACTTTGGAGTTCCTCCATAATACAGAGGAGTTATTTGTTAATTCACAAAGTGACCAGCTCAGCTGACAGACTGCTTGTCCCAAGTGCCATGTTTGCACTGAGCACATTTCCAACACACCAGCACCTTGAAACTGTAAGAGTTACACAGAGCTACTGTCAAATCTTACACTAAACATGGGTTTCAATATAAATAAAGATGGCAGCTTGGCACAATAGTGAACCTGGCACAGTAACTGCTGCTCTACTGACAGGGATTCATTCTGGGTTCAGATGTAATTCTGATAATCCAACTCAATCGGGTTGTTTTGATTTTGCTGTATTTGCTCTATACGCTGCGGGTCATAAAAATAAGGCACTCTTCATTTTGTAGGACAAAAAAATGCCATCAACAGTTGTAGCACACAAAGGGTCTTGTTAAACATTGACATGCTTCAGTGTGCAACTGGCTGAGCTGCAAAAAAGCCTCAAAACAGCAAACAGCCTCATCACCCCCAGGAGAGCAGCACTCCGAGGCAGGCAAACGGCTGGAGGAGCTGGGTAAGTACGTACAGTTTTTCAAGCCCAATTAGTTGAAATAAAGCCCCTTCTCCCCCAAGATCCCCTCTTGTCACCTCCCGGCTCACAGACCAGTTCCCTGTGACAAAGGGCGCTCTGTCCTCATCGTCTGACACTCCCGGGAACTCTGCAGGCAGAGCGGGACAGCTCCCTGGAAAAAAACAAGCCCAAAGCAAAGCTACTGCTCATACAATAGATGTTTGTCACCATTGTCACCCCATCACAAAGGGGAAAGAGGAAGCACAAGCTGCAATATTGGCCTTGTTATGAAAGCAGCAGCTTTGTTTAGGCAGGAAAATAAAACCCACTGAGCGATTGGAAGGATTGTTAAAACAAACTGCAAAAGGAGCACAGGACCAACAGGAAAGTCACACAAAGCCGAGATTCAAACCACCATCCATCATCTCCACGATGGTGCTCCTGTGGTGTCCCCGCCAGGCTCCCTCTGCTCCCAGCCCCAGGGCTGCTTCCAAAGGATCCCAACTTCCCCATCCCAGTCCACTCCTTCCCTAACCTCCTCCAACACCAGGTTTAAAACACAAATGCTGGCAGAGATCCTTGGGTTTCAAGAGGATCTGACCAGAGATGACGTGCTGGCTGCTGCCTGGGCGAGCACTTCACCTCCCCTCACCGTGCATTAGCTCGCTCTCAGCCCTGCCATTACAAAACAAACCATTTTATAGAAACCACTCACTTGAACTGCACTCTCCTTGTTTCCAGCAGCAGCACTACGTGATTCATAAACCTGTGGGATGGGTTATGCCTTGGAGACCAACCTGAAAAGGGCGAAAATACTACCAAGGAAAAGAAATAGCTGAGGGTAAAGAGCACCTTGAACCTCACCCCCTGAAAGGCCTCTGTCCACAAGGACTCAGACACACTCTTAAGTAATGAATTTCCTCTGCCCCAAAGGAAAAGCCTACAGATATAAGTACAAGCAAGAGGATAAGTATTATCCTTTATCCTAAAAGACGCTTAGCGCCTGCAGATAAGTATTTAGGAATTAGAAAGTGTCTTTGCCCTGTATATTCAGTGACAAAAGAGGGGAGGAAAGAAAAAAACAGCCCATCACACACAGATTTCTACACATGCTGGCTAAAGAGCTTTCTGACCACCAAACAACTGCTGCTGTCAATAGCTGCTTCTGCTGGAGTGAAAATGCAAAAGGACTGTCCTGAAAACACTTTTCACCCTTAAAAATAATGACAGCAATGCAGGTGGGGAGCATTCCACCCTCTATCCAAAACAAGCCTGGGGGGATGCTCTTGTTGTGGGGAGAAGCAGCAGTTTCCAGAGTGAAAATGCCAATTTTCACCTCTCTCAAATCTGAGCCTGTTATTTACATCTTTAAATTAACTGTGAAATCTGCTGCTGAAAACAAATTTAATTAAGAACGCTGAATTTAATAGCAGGTTCAAGCTACTTAACTGCCTTTAGAGGCGTTAATTTACTATTAAAAGTAATTGACCCCATAAGGAAACAGCCAAGCGCTTGACATAATGACAAAGTCCTCCCGAGCAGGACAGGGGCCGTTGACACTGTGCAGCACAGAACAGGACCTACTGGGACAAGATCCCCCGCAGCAAGATGCTTTTTAACAACCTCCAGGGACCTGGCAGGGAGAAGATTGATGAGCTCCAGCTACACTGACAACAAGTAGAAAAGCATTCGCTTACCGCTAGTGATGCCTGCGAGCAGGCAAACCAAGTTCCACTATGGAAAAAACCCTCGGAACATGGCCTTAATTTAATGTACAGACCTGCTTCTCTTCCTCCTCCTGTCACTCTTATCTAAACGCCTCTTCAGCATGTCTGCATGAACAGCGAGCCTTGGCCTAGAAAGTGGTCTGCTTTCCTCTCCGATTTTATCAGTTACACTGGCAAAAGGTAATTCTGCTTTTGCAACCTTTTATTCCTGCTATTACTCAGGAGAAATCCACCATTTCTGCTCCTGCCAGAGCACCTCCAGAGCAGTGAGGGATTACAAGGAAGGCGAGTGCCCCGTGGTGCTGCCAGGACTGGACGCACCGAAACCACAGCCGACAGGATCGGCTGCCCAAGCGCCCCTCCAGCAATAAGCTCCCAAAAACACCACAAAGGGAGCACACAAGGTCCCTTTGCTCCCAAGGCGAACGGCTCCCCAGGGAACAGCCCACCGTGAGGTGGATGCAACTGCCTGGAAACACAGGGGAGAGGCCAAGGGAGGTGCTGGCTCTGTGTCAGTCCAAGTGACTGAGGGTGCCAAAGACTGCTGGAACCTCAGAGTCGCCTCTTGGGCACCCGACCATCCAACAGAGACACCGAGGAAGCGCTGATTCGGATACCCACTGTCCCTACCTGCTGCCGTGCCCCACCTGACCTGAATGCAGAGAGCCCCAGGACGTGAGAACTACGTTCTTGTGGGGTTTTCATGCATCTGTGCATCCCCTCTCCAACTCACTCTGCAAGAAGAATTCCCCTAGAGCAAAGGTCTTTAAGTTAATGGTTTGGAAGCTACCACCTACCCGCTCATGCTTTCACACGGATGAACAGTTTTACATGCCAGGGAACCGCTGTTACAATAAAACTTCACAGAACCCGTTTTGAGAAGCAAGGCAGGCCTGGAGCGCTCTGACAGCAGTAGTGTCTTGTCTCCATCGCACTGCTGTGCAAGGGCTCCAGCGGGGAGAACACCATGGTGTGAAGCAAGTCAGCACGAGGAGGTGGGTACGATCCTGCAGCGCACTCCCCAAACCAGCCCAGACTCCCAAGCGCTGTGAGGACCTCTCAACAGCCACCTTCCTCCTCCCATGCACTCACAGCTCCCGGCTCCAGCCCCTCAACAACAATTAGTCTCTACTCTTCTAACAGTGGAACTACAAAGGTATGAAACAGCAAAATGGACACTTTCACTGGTGAAGAGCAGCAGAGCTGTCAGCTGGCGTTCAACACCACCAGTAACGACGGCAGCAGCTCAGCCATGGGCA
>NW_009937960.1:0-245 GCF_000696875.1 Nestor notabilis
CCAGAGCAGGGTGGCTTCAGATGAGGCCATCAGGACTTGGTGACTATCCCCTGAGATGCTGTGGGGACCGGGGGAACTGATTTCTTCTCCTTGTCCCAGCAGTGTCCCTTCGTTTTTTGGCCAGGAGCTCTCTTCTCAGCATGTTCTGTCCCAGCCTTGCTATGGAAGCACCTGGGACATGCCACGGCAAAGCCATGGAGGGGATGGGGGAACCCCCTGCTGCAGGATGCCACTGAGCACCAAGG
>NW_009937960.1:539-1164 GCF_000696875.1 Nestor notabilis
TCATGGAGCCCAGCATGTTGTCCTTCACCCCACTCTGTCCCCATGGGACCTGGCTGCCCATCCTGCCCCTCACAGTCCCCCTCTCTTGGGCTGCTCTGGGGCTGCACGTCCCAACTCGGCACAGGCAGCAGGCTAGGGAGCCAATGCCTGGCCAGGGGGTGGCTGCACCCAAGGACCATGCACTAATGGATTTGGAGTTTCCAAGGTCAGGCTCCCACTGTGAGCAAGAAAAACATTCCCAGGGAAGGGCCATGGGAAAGGGCCCCCCCCGTGGTGCTCCCAGCCCCAGTCGCTGCCTCACGGCCCAGCCTGGCATCCCAGGCCGATCACACAGGGAGGTGGCTGCATCCCCCTGAGGAGAGGTGCTGGGCAAAGGCTGGGCTGTCCCAGCTGCCAAACCTCTTGGGAGGGGTGTGGAGGGTGGCGAGGATGCCTAGCTGTGCAGAGAGGGGACAGGGGAGAGTCATGTATGGGGTGCAGGAGGTGTTCTGGGGTGCTGGGGGGTGAGGGAGTGGATGACATGCTTGGCAGGGGTAGGGGAGAGGTGTGCCAGCTTCCAGCTGCCAGCTTGATGCCCACCCCATTGCCTCTGAATGGGTGCTGACCCCATCTCTGCACTTGCAGC
>NW_009937961.1:0-8622 GCF_000696875.1 Nestor notabilis
TGTCGGCCACGTCTGTCCCCCCGCCGCCATGTCCCCCTGTCAGCCGTGCCACCCCATGAGTGGTGTCTCCTGCATCAGCCGTGACCTCCACGTCAGCCCTGTCCCCTTCATCAGCGGTGTCCCCCTGCCCACCCATGTGCCACCAGCCATGTTCCCCCATTAGTTTTGATCCATGACATCCGGTTCCCTGCCGCTGCCTGTGGGTGAACCACAGCAGTTCATGAAGCACCTTCCCCCGGCAACAGACTTTACAGATCAGGTGTAGTTACTGAGAAAGAAAACAACTGTTTTCACCAAGAAGGCAGGCAAATGCTGGAAGAGGGACCGGAGTGGTGGGAGGCTCTCAGCCCTTGGAGACAGCCAAAACTCAACCAGCCGCCTTGGAACAGGAGGTTGGACTTGGGGTCTCCCAAGGGATAACGCGATCCCATGAGTCTCTGCCTATGGTTGTACCTGCAGCAGCAGACCCATTGTTGGCTCAATCCATAACATTTCCTTTGTTGAGGAGCACTCAAAATCCATAATCTTGAGTTTGGCACGGTATTCCTCAGCTGGGAAGCAGTGGCCTGGTGCCAGTGAGCAGGAACAGCCTACTCCGGCATCCTGGGTGTTTTCCATGATTGAATGCCCTCCTTGGGAGTGTTATTAGCTTGCTGTACACTGCAGGAGATGCAAACCTGTGGACTGATGAGCATCATCTGCCACTCCATGTAATGTTCTCATCAGCAAAGAGGCCACAAACAGCTCTTCTACAGACACAAGTGGCTGGTCCTGGTGTGTACTTTCTATTAAGGATGCTCCCTAGCTTTGAAGAGTACATCTGTGCTGCGACTCCCCGCTCTGGTGTTAGTCTGCTGGCTGCCCACACTGCCGCAGGGCAAAGTTTCTTCTGTGACTCCGTTTGGGAGGACATAGCTGGATTCCTCCAAGATGAAACCCAGGAGTTGTTCAGATGATACCTCCCTCCATGGGCTGTATCCTGCGGGCAGCACCACTCCAGAGGTGCTGTCTAGACCTCTCCAACATGACCTCAGCAGGCTTTCCACCCAAAATCAGTTAGCCACCCTCACACCACGCTGTAGCACATGCAACAGAGCTTCCTTAGCCATATGGTATAAAATCACTGTTCTGGAAAGCTGCAGCATGGCATCATTCATTTCATTGTTATTAACAAAAGTCATTGGAAGGTATAGTTAGATCTTACAGTGCAGGGACTCAATCTGCACTAGAGAACCAAACAGGTGAAGGTGACATCTCCAGCACAAGTCCATATCCACCCAGATGCCCAATTTGAGCATATTCCCTGTTGGAGTTTCAGTCTGGGACCACCAGTCTCCAAGCCCAGGCTCACTCTGTGGGCATAGTACAGACACAGTCAACCCTTCCCGGTATTTCCCTCTACCAGCCACCATTACCATTACTTCCAAGCTCCCTATCACAAAAAGAGGTTTTGAAGAAAAAGCCACTTTGTCCATGCACCCCGGGCTCTCTGGCGTAGGTATCTTTTCAGCTCCTCTGGAGCTACAGCAGCTGCACTCCTCCAGTGCTCCCCTCAAAGCTGTGCTCCAGGCACAGGCCTGTGAATTTTGGGGTACCTGTGGCACATCATTTAACAGCCCCAACTAGAAATCACACAGACCCTCTCCTGAGCAGTGGGACAAGCCCAGTGCTTCTAAAGTCCTTCAGAAGCCACCTCATACCAAAAACGTGCTATTATGAGTTGCCAAGTCTTAGTTTTGGCAGCCCCTGTCTCGAGGAGTTTGCATTCCCCAGCAGGGCTCCGCAGCTCGCTAACAAGTCCCCCAATGCCAGGCAGGGGCCTATAGTTCACCCCACTGCTGGGAAGGGTCTTTGTTGCTTTCCATGTCACAGGACAGGTGCCCCAGAGCCATCAAGGAGGTGGTTTGCAGATCTGGGAGGCACCCTCTGCTTTCCTTCTCATTGGCCTTTGACTCTCGTGTGCAGCTGAAATTCCGCCCCCCCCGGCTCAGTGACAGCATGATTTCTGTGCAGCAACTGTTGCTGCTGTGGGCAGGACGTCCCGAGCCACCAGGCCGGGGCAGCACCATGTCCCACCAGCCCATCAGCTGCCCTCCACCCAGCATTGCCCAGTATGGGCTGCTGCAGCCAGGGCATTTCCTTGTTGTGGTTCAGCTGCCCACAGGAAGCTGGCTGATCCATCACCTCTTTCAGTAAGTGGAAAACTCAGGACAGCCTCCTGGACATGTTTTCCCATGCTCTCTTCTCTTGCAGGAGTTTTGTAACCCTCCAAGTGCCTGTGTACAGGGCTGCGAACCGCAGAGTTGGTATCATCAATCACACCCCCCACGGCACAAGCACAGTCCTTCTTATGCTTTCATTTTAGTGGTTCACAGCTGAAATATCGTAGAATCATATAATCCCAGGCTGGTTTGTGTTGGAAGGGACCCTAAAGCTCATCCAGCTCCAACCCCTGCCACGGGCAGGGACACCTTCCACTAGCGCAGGTTGCTCCAAGCCCCTGTGTCCAACCTGGCCTTGAACACTGCCAGGGATGGGGCAGCCACAGCTTCTCTGGGCCCCCTGTGCCAGCACCTCAGCACCCTCGCAGGGAAGAGCTCATCTCAGTCTCCTCTCTGTCAGTGGCCATGTCCAGGCCACCCTTCAGCGATTTTATAGGCTCTAGGGAAAGTGCTCCTGCTGCATGACCACACTTTGCTTCCCCAGCTCTGTCCACCCCACGGCAGTTTGCACCCAGCTAGGCTCCTGCCCTGATTGCTGGTGTGTGGTGGGGGTGGATGCTGTAGGGTTTGCTCTGAGCTTGACTCCAGCTCTGCTCTGAACTCACCAGGAACATCAGCTGCATTTCAGGCTCTTTCATTTTCTCTTCCTGTAAAGGAATAAGGAACAAGAAGGGTGCAGGTTAATGTATATTCTGCAAAGACTCCTAAGTGACACTGGCAAGGGGTCCTGGGACCTGCAGGTCAGGCGTGAGAGAAGGAACAGGGTGGAAAACTGACAGCAAGGGTCAGCTTATGGCCCAGCCAGTTCTGGCAAAGGGATGTGCTCAAGGTTAGCTATATTAAAATGGGGCTGTGGTGCTCATGCTCCAGCAGATATCTGTGCTGGAGATGGCCTGTGCATGGGAGATGACACCACAAGCAAGCAGAAAGACTGCTAGCAGAGAGCAAAAGACTGGTGCTGCAGGCTTCATGCATGCCTTGAGGGGCAGAAGGGAAGGCATTGTGCAGCACCACCACCACTCTTGGGCTATGCTGCTGGCATCCCCCTTCTCCCATGTGTGGTGGTACCCTGTGCAGATCCCCAGAGCACTGAAGGCACAGTGTGCCACAGAGGATGTGGAGGGAGGATGTGACCTGGCTGCAGATCTTCCCGCTGGAGTTTTCTGTGCTCATTTTCAGCACTCGGCCTGGTGGGGCAGCCCTTGGCTTGTGCTGAATGAATCAGCACACAGCAGCCACAGAGTTAACACCAGCTACCACTTGTCTCCCCACCGCTGACACTCCTGCTCTGTGCTGGCTGCGGGGGGAGTTTTAATCAGCACGGAGATAACAGCCCTTCAGCCCTGCTGGGAGTTATCAGCTCCTTTGTTTGTAAATGTAACTGCTCAGTACGGAGTTCTGGCACATGCTGCTGCACAGCAGCCTCCTGCCCCTCCAGCCCTCTGCTCCCAGGGTACAGGGCTATTAAAACAGGGCAGGTCGTGCTGAACACAAGGATCAAGCCTGAGCCGTTTCCTTCCTCTCTCTGCTGCCACTTGGAGAGAGACCTCTGAATTTTGAGCGGCTTTAGGCTTCAAAGAGAAGCTGATAAATGTCAGAGCCTGGTTAATTTAGCCCTCTGCAGAGTACAGACAATCTATTCATAATCATTTTACATGTAGATGAGCTAATAATGCCATCAGGATTATAAATCAAACCCAGGAGCTGTGTTGGTGCTGTTTCTCTGAGCTTTCTGAGCAACGCAGCCACAAGAAAATGCCTGTTAACCTTATAAAGATGCACTCTTCTCTCACAGCAGCTCATTTGTTTACTTGGGCTCTGCTGCTATTTGCATTCTGGAAGAGGGGCCCAGGTCGGTGGGAGTTTGGGCTGCAGAGTAAGGAAATCGGGCTCAGGAGAGATGGTGCTTTCAGCAGCAGCACGTTAGAAGAGGTTGGGGTTTAATAACTGGTTTTCTCACGTGGAAGCTATCCCGAGGCTTCAGAGTGTCCTCACACACCCATAAATGTAACTGCCTTCTCGTGTGCCTGCTGTATTGAGTGCTGAGAAAGAGCTGGAGCTCTGGGGCGCTCAGTGGCTGGGGCCACGTCTCCTGCGGGCACCGCGGGTAGCGCAGGATCACACAGCCTGGGCAGGCAGCAGGGCTGTGCCCTCTGCTGATGAGCTCCAGCCATGCAGCAGTGCTGTGCCAGGGTCCATGGTGACACCAATGCAGGGTCTGCAGTGGCAGTGGATGCGGGGTCTGCAGTGACAGCAATGCAGGGTCTGCAGTGGCAGTGATGCGGGGTCTGCAGTGACAGCAATGCAGGATCTGTAGTGGCAGTGATGTGGGGTCTGTGATGCTGGCAATGCAGGGCCTACAATGCCAGCAACACAGGACACACGTTGCCAGCAGTGTGAGGTCTGAGGTGCTACCAGTGAAGGCTGGAACTGCCAGTGATGCAGGATCCAGGCATGACTTCACTGCAGCCACGTCTCATGGTGCTGCACATCAGCTGGTCTCATCCCAGCCATGGGGTCTGGGCATACTGTCCCCACACTGTCCCCTGGCACCATCTGCTTCTGCCCCGCCCAGGAGCTTCTCCAGTACCCAACAGCAAGAAAGCCCTTACCTACCTGCACAGGGGGTGCCTGAAGCTGTTGTCCAGCCCTGCACCCCAATACCAAACGTGGACATGAACCCCTGGCAAGGGTGAGGGCTTGTATATAAGCATGTCCCACACTCAGGCATGTGCTTGGTAGGACTGCGAGGGCTGATGACAGCACCCAACAAAGCAAGTCTGCTTTGCTCTTGCTCTGCTTCCTTCTGGCTTGGCTGTGTCCCGACCCACACCATGTGGGGATGCCTGTATGCTGGGAGTGGGAGTGGGATTTGGGGTGGTGCAAGGATGCTCTGGTAGCAGGAGAGACCTGGGAGCAAGGGGACACGGCTGGAGCAGGAGGTCGGTGCTGACACCAGGCATGGAGCTGAGGTCGGTGCTGACACCAGAGGGTGGTGTGGGCTCATGCATCCACAGCACCAAACCCTCTGAGCAGCTCAGGCCTGTGGTCTGGCCCAGGGACTTGGCCACTTGCTGTGGAGACCTGTTGGACCTGCAGCTCCATGGGCAGGGGGAAAGGCTGATGACCACTCATCTGGGAGCTGCTCCCACATTCAGTGGGGACAGGCAGCAGCTTGTCCCATCCCATCCATGTCTTCGGTATCCAGGACCCCAAAACTGGGCTCCAGGCATTTGACTGTGTCCTGCTCCATGGTGTGGACACAACTTTTGGGCACCCAAGGGGGTCACTGACAGACACCCCATGCTGCCTTGCACGGGTGGCTCAGGCTCTCCACAGGCAGGCAGATGCAGTGAGATGGGGCTGTTTCCTTCATCACCCAGGACATCACCAACCACAGGAGCTGCATCTTTACCATAGCTGGTGTCCCCAGGGGCTGTGGCAGGCAGGGCTGGGAACAGGAAAGCCACCACTGGAGACACATCACTGCTCTGACCCATTTGGAAGAAGAAGACTTGGAGACAGCTTTGATTTATTTTTTTTTCATAGAGATTTTTAATGTTAATTTTTTAACAGACTTGGTTTAAATTTTTGTTTTCTACAATAATTCCATGTAAAAATCCCAGTACAATATACAACAGTTTGAACAGCTGGAATAAGAAACCCAGCTTGGGGAGACACAGAACTTCAGCTAGTTTCTAACACAGGTAGTAAGTTCCCTCCACCCTCCCCCAGATTTACCAGCCAGGAAGGCATGTGGACAGGAATGCTTTAGAAAGGTCACCCCCAGCCCACCAGCACACTGCTTGTATTGTAGGGGGATGGTCCCACAGACACAGCACCTTGGAAGGGGCAGTGTCCCCTCCATGGGATGGCTGGGAGCCTCCAAGGCAAAGTCTGCAGTCAAGGGAGGCTGCTGGTCCTTGTGCGTGAGTGATGTGGGATGCTCTCAGGGGGCCCTGCAGGCAGGTCCCTCAGGTCATGGGGCTCCCTTGGGATGGAGAGGAGACCTTTCCCCCTTGGCAGCAGCCTTGTGCCCTCGTGCAGCCATAAGGTCACTGAAAAGGGATGGCCGTGGCCCTGCATGGCCCAGCCTGAGGGAAGGAAAGCAAAGATGATGCAAGTGTCCCTGGCTCTGGGGTCCAAGGGGTTGTGTCACAGATAGCTCTCTGGCCTGGGATCTGGCAGTCTTTCAGGAAGCCACTTTGGCCTGCCCCATGGTATTCAAGCAGGCTGGGATAGTCCTGCTTCAACAGCCTGGAGTGGTCCTGCTCAAGCTACATGGGCTGGTCCTGCTTCTGCTCAAGCTACACAGAGTGTACGGAGGGATCCTGCTAGAGCAGCATGGGGTGTTGCTGCTCAAGCAGTGTGGAATGGTCCTGCTTAAGCAGCATGGGATGGTCCTGCTTGAGCAGCATGGGATGGTCCTGCTTGAGCAGCATGGAGCAGCTGAAAGTGGCAGGGACAGATCCTCATGTCCTGCAGCATCCCAAGCACTGCATTCAAAAGCCATCTCTGGCCTTTCTTGCTCCTCTTGGAAATCCTTCACTGCTTAAGGAGTCTCCCAGAGATGCGTACGTTTGAATGGATCCCAGGGGGCTCTGGGCCAAGTTCTGTGTTCCAAAATAGTTATTGCTATGCTAAATCAGGACACTGGAGACTTTATCTGGCTGAGTTAAACCTTGTAAGGGCAGAGATCCTTCCACTTCCCCAGTGACCAGTTCCAGCTGCACCAGCCCTAGGGAGAAGTGTTTCCTGGTGTCCAGCATGAATGTGCAAGCTGCATCCATCACCTCTGCTGTGAAAGTGCCTTGAGCAGTGGGGATGGAGTGGGAGGCTGATTCTCCAGCTAACCCAGCCCCACATCCCATTCCCAACAGGAAGAATCCTTCCTGCTTGCACCAGGGATGGCTGTGCTGGTGGTGGCTTTCCTGGGTTCATGAGGGATGGGAGACAAGGCAGGGGAAGGAAGAAGAGGAGAAGGTAACAGCAGGAGTCACATGCGCTGGGAGTAAAAGTGTGCAGGGAGGAAGGAGAGATGAATGGCAGAAGTCAGGCTGGGAGAAGATAGGAGGACAAGATGCAGTTGGGATGTGAAGGAGAATGAAAGCAGTGTGAGAGGGAGGCGGGAGGGAGGACAGTTGGGGGTAAGGGAGGATGGCTGGAGGTCAGGAGGGGTGGAGGGGAAATCTGTGAGGTAGGTGGGACACTTGGAGGATAAGGAGGAATAGGGACACTTGAGAGGTGGAGGAGTATGAGGGAGACTGGGAGGCGAATGCCAAGGGATGGGAAGATAGGCAGAGGAGGGACAGGGCAAGAGGTGAAAGAGCATGAAAAAGGAGGGGTAACAATGGGAGGTGGAGGTTCACAGGAGAGAGAGACTGAGGTGGAGGAAGAAGAGGTATGAGATGGAGGATGAGAGGGAAGGTGTGGGATATGGTGGGAAGTGAAGGACAATGAAGAAAAGAGAGATTGGAGGAGGATGAGGACTGGGCAGATGGAAGTGGAGGATGAGGAAGAACAGGAAAATAGCGGGCAGTATTGGGGTGTAAGGAAGGATGGGGGACAATGGGAGATGGAGGGGGATGAAGAGGATGGGCAAGGGGATGTCAGGTCCCTGTGCAGGCTGGGGTGAGCTGCTGGGCAGGATGGGACATGACCAGGGAGCCGTGAGCAACACCAGCATCACAAGAACAATGCAGAGCCAAGAGATGTGGTGACAGCCCTGGTGGTGAGGCCATGGAGGGCCCATAGGTGATGACAAGGAGCCCAGTTGGGGTCAGCACACGGGGATGGTGTTGTGGAGACGGGTGGCAGAGGAGAGGATGGGACACAGTGTGTGGCTGGGCAGCTGGCAGGGTCTATATCCTGTTCCTCTGTGACAGGATGAGAGATGTTGGTTTTAAACTAAAAGAGGGAGATTCAGGCTGGATGTGAGGAAAAAATTCTTTACAATGAGGGTGGTAAAACACTGGCCCAGGTTGCCCAGAGAGGTGGTGGATGCCCCATCCCTGGAGACACTCAAGGCCAGGCTGGATGTGGTTCTGGGTCTAGTTGAGATGTTCCTGCTCATTCGGGGGGGTTGGACTCAATGACCTTTGAAGGTCCCTTCCAACCCAAAGAACCTCCATCTCCCCACCCATGGGTGCCGCAGCACCCCCCCTCCCGCAGCAGCACCAGTGCCCCAGGCAGGACAGGCACCCCGGGCCCTGCAGCACAGGAAGGCAGCACCAAGGGCAGGGCTGAGGGGTTGCAGGGCCTTTATTCATCACACGACAAGCAGGCATGGGACAGGGGGGACAGGGGCCTGTCATCGGGGCAGGAGGTGCCCTTCATGCGACCTTGGCGAGAGGAAGCAGGAGGAGAGGGCAGGGGCAAGCGTGGCTTTGCCCAAAGCAGG
>NW_009937961.1:8678-9038 GCF_000696875.1 Nestor notabilis
CCAGCCACCTCCACACCTCCAGCAAACCCTCCCCATTGCTTTTGCAGACCCATCACCAGCATGAGCTCAGCCCCCACCCCGCAGGAGACACCAGCACCACTATTTACAGAGTCAGACAGAAGCGACCAATATTAGAAATCATTCAA
Source organism: Nestor notabilis (assembly GCF_000696875.1). Taxonomy (NCBI): domain Eukaryota; kingdom Metazoa; phylum Chordata; class Aves; order Psittaciformes; family Psittacidae; genus Nestor; species Nestor notabilis. The sequence continues at coordinate 8,825 of NW_009937961.1, forward strand.
AGGCAGTTGTAAAAATGAGAAACCACATTCCAAAAGTAGAGAGTCTTTAAAAAAAACAAACCAACAAACCAAACAAAACCAACCCCCCTGTTACCAATGAAAATGCTAAAAACCACCCCAAAAGGATCTATGTACAGCAGGTTGCCCGTGGCAGTGCAGGGACCCCACTTCCATGGCAGGGATGCTGTGGTGGGGGGGGGGGGGGGTTGCCCCC
>NW_009937961.1:9106-9628 GCF_000696875.1 Nestor notabilis
CCAGGTGCCCCAAGGAGCTAAAGGCCATCGGTGCTGGGCCTGCTGGCCCTGGCTGATGCTGGTGTGTCCAGAGACACAGGCAGTGAGCGGCTGGCCAGGAGATGCTGGAGGAGGCTGCGACCTGGCAGTGATGCTGCTGCGGGGCTGGGGCAGGAGGGGCAGCGGCTGCAGCAGCAGCTCTGAGGCCAAGCTGCAAGATGAAAATAATGTGCAGAGGCCTTGGAGCTGTGTACAGAGCCCCAGAGCAATGCACTGAGCCCTAGAGCTGTGTACAGAGCCATAGAGCAATGCACATTGCCCCTAGAGCTGTGTACAGGGCCCCTGGAGCAGCATACATGCACTCAAGAGCAATGCACAGAGCCCCTGGAGCAAAGGACAGAGTCCCTAGAGCCATGCAGCGTGCCCCTAGGGCTGTGTACACAGCGGCAGGGCAATGCAGAGCCCCTGGAGGCACCCCCAGGCAGCTCCATCTCCCTGAATCCCTGCCTGGCCCCTGGCAGCAGCTTGGGAATAGGTCAGGCA
>NW_009937961.1:9683-9981 GCF_000696875.1 Nestor notabilis
CGCCAGCGTGGAAAGGGTCGAGCGACCCGCCTCCAAAACTGCTGTTCTCTCTGGGGGCTGCTCTGTGTAAGTGCTGCACTGTCATGGGGGGCTGTGGCTGCTACCCCCCTCCCTCCCCAGGTAAGGCTTTTGCTGGTGGTGACTGGGGACCACGCTGCAGCTCCCAACACACAATCTCTTAATGCAATTGGTGCATCTCCCAGGCAGCTCGATTCGGTGTCTGTAAAATGCACTTGGTTTTACATTGCAGGCTGTCTGGAGTTGGGCAGAGCCAAAAGGGGAGGGGAAGAAAAAAAAA
>NW_009937961.1:11053-11488 GCF_000696875.1 Nestor notabilis
GTCACACGCCATGTCCTGCAAAGACAGATGGCACAGGGGAGTTAGAGGGGCCAGGCACCCTGTCCCCCGCCATGGTGGGACACCCCGGGGGGCACCCGGCCTCGTTACCTCGCTGGCTATGGCTGAGATGAGGTCGGGGTCCCGCAGGGCTGCGTCTTTACCCCCCTGCCCAGGGGATGAGGGCTTGGGGTCCTCGCAGCTGCTCTGCTTGAGCACTTTCTTGTTCAAGCCACGGGAGATGTTCTCTGCTGGGTGGTGGGTGGCCAGGCCGGGGTGCTCAGCTCTCTTGCTGCTCTCCTCCCCTGGGGTCTCCTTCTTCTCAGGGGGGGCAGTGGGGCTCTGCGCCCGCCCGCAGACGTTCCTGAAGAACTCCTGCACGAGGCCGTATTTGGGTGCTTCAGGCTTGGCCCGGCTGGCCCCCGGGCAGGCTGGCTG
>NW_009937961.1:11554-11848 GCF_000696875.1 Nestor notabilis
AAAGCCGGCATTGATGTTGCTGAGGACGGGGCTGTCGCGGGTGGTGGTGGAGCGGTCCCAGGCAGAGCCGTTCTGCTTGCTCTGGTGCAGGTTCCAGAGGCTCCTGTCCTTAGAGGCATCCAGCTTGGAGGAAGACCTCCTCTGGAGCTTTGGAGAGCCGTATTTTGGGGAGCAGCACGGCCGCTCAATCCTGGAGTGCACCTTATCCAGAGAGGAGGAGATCTGCTTGCTGCGCACGGACATGAGGGATGAGCTGCGGGGGGACCAGCTCTTGCTGTGCATGGCGCTGCTGCG
>NW_009937961.1:11894-12350 GCF_000696875.1 Nestor notabilis
GGCCCCACGGGGGCCAGCCCCACCGTCTGGCTGGAGGTGCTCTTCACCTTCCTCTCCAGCGAGCTGGAGCGGATGGCCTGCCGCACACAGTTGGTGATCTCCTTCATGTCATCGCTCATGTTGCCAGAGATCTCCAGATCATGCAGCGATGGGGGGAAGTGGGGCACCGGTGGCACCGCACTCTCCACTGTGCCAGCGTCCAGAAAAAGGCTGGTGCGTGGATAAGTGGCAGAGCCACTGGCTGTAGGTGCTCTCAGCGCTGGCTGACTCCTCTGGCTCCCTCGGCTTGGCCATGGTGAACAGGAAGCCCGGTTCAATCATGATCTTCCCCTCCTTGTTGTGCACCAGCGGCGCCTCCAGCCGCCGCACCACCGGTGGGCTGTAGTAGATGCGGATCCCCGTCTTGTCGGGCGCTGTGTAGCTCCTCTGCATCTGCTTCTGGGCTGGGTCGTGCCC
>NW_009937961.1:12378-12796 GCF_000696875.1 Nestor notabilis
GCCCAGCTTCTCCTTGGCCAGGCTGTCGGGGGCAGGTTGCTCGATATTCACATATGTACAGTGTGAGGGAGGAAGGCCAGCGCTGTCCCGGATCCCATTGGGCAGCAGCTGGGCAGCTGCAGATGCCTTTTTGCCCCGGGAATGGTCGCCCAACCCTGGCGTGGTCTTTCCAGGGAGGTAGGGAGAACAGTCGAGCAAGCTTTCAAACTCTGACATGGAGGAAACAGACTTGGTCCTGTGGGAGGAGAGAGGAGAGAGCTCACAAGGGGACAGGGCAGCAGGTTGGGGGGCAGCTGAAGGCACCCTGCTTTCCCATCATGGGGCTCTTCTGAGCACCCAGTCCAGCTCCTCATGGGAGCCCTCAGCCTCCAGGACAACCCTGGCTCATGGCTGCATCTCCCCCCACGGTGGCGGGCGG
>NW_009937961.1:12827-14279 GCF_000696875.1 Nestor notabilis
GGTGACAGCCCCATGCAGCCCCCTCTGTGACCCAGGGACCACGCAGGCACCAGCTCACTGACCTTTTCAGGTTGGTTCCCTTGGCTTCTGCTTCAGAGATTGTCTCTTTGTCTGTGATTTTTTCATTGAGAGCCTGGGAGGACACAGAAGCAAGCCCTGGTGTCAGCAGGCACAGGACCAAAGTGCACAGATGGGCTGGAGCAGGGGCTGCACTCTGCTCCTCTCCAGCACTACCACCTTCCCCCATGCACCCAGGCCTGGCATCCCATTCCCACTATGCCCACATCTATTATAAATCAATTCTTTATAACCCCATGGAAGCCCTTGGGATTCAGCCATGCTCTCCACCCTCTTATTCCCCCAATACCTGATGCTTCCCCTTCATTTGCTGTTCCTGGGGGTGTTATTTGACGTTCACATGTCCTTTCATCTAACCAAACATACACTTGAGCCCAAGAAGCATTCTGAGAGCCCTCCAACCTCTCTTGCCCACCTCTTTCCAGTTGCTGCCGTGCTTCTCCATTTCAGAGTGCTTCAATGCCCATGGGTTGGTTCCTTTCTGCAACTGGAGAATGTGTTGGTCACTCAGCATGTGCAGTGTGCCCCTCTGGGCAAACAGCAGAGGCTGGAGGACACATTCATTGGTGGGGACACACCATACCTGGTTGATTTTGTTCTGCAGGTCCTTCGCTTGCTGCTCTGCCTGCTGCTGCTCCTCCTTGAAGCGGGCCAGCAGCTCCACCTTCTCCTGGTTCCAGTTCTTCTCACTGATCTGCAGCTGCTTGGTGAGGTCCATGACAGCGCTGTAGGACTCAGCTAGGAGATGCTGGTGCTCCTCACGCTCCCTCTTTAATGCCACCTTCCAATCCGGCAGCGCACGCTCTGTGATCCCTTTGCCTGCCTTCGACTCCAGCTGCAGGGACATGGTGGTGGCTGTCGGGGACCCATGGTGCTGCACATCCCCAGCACAGGAGCAAGATCATGGGTTCCCAGTGCAAATCCCATGCTGCCCAAGCCAGTAACGGTGTCCCCAGGGCTGTGCAGCCCTGGCTTGCAGCCACGTCCTGCCAGACGGGCTGGCAGATGGTCACCCAGTGGGACATGGACTGCATGTGCTGCCTGCTCAGCTGTGCTCTGCCTGCAGCCCTGCCTGTTGGACCCAGCTCCTTGAGAGGGGCTGGCAGAGCAGACCCCAAGGATGCTGCTGTTGCTGCTGGCAGCCAGGAAGGACCTGGGGGTCTGCCACTGTGGCAGCTCTGCTCTTTTAGGGGTGGGAGAGGGGAATTGGACCATCACTGAGCTCTGCCTGGAAAAATCCCTCCTGGAAGGTGCTGGGGAGCAGAGCTGATGTATGGCCGTGGGTTGCTGCCAGCAGTGTGAGGGAGCAAAGACCCTCATCACTGTGAGGGCAAGGACGGGGGACCGATGGGACAGCTTCTGCAGCTGGAGCTT
>NW_009937961.1:14317-14775 GCF_000696875.1 Nestor notabilis
AACCTTAATACCATCCATTCCCAACCCCCTGCCATAGATCCCTCTTGCAGCATCCATGGGGGTGCAGAGCCCTGACCTGCGCCATGACACAGGAAAACTGGAGGGCTCTGATGCTGCTCCCTGGGGAGGGACACTCAGCCCTAGCACCATCCCACTCGCCCCAGACAAACCCAGCGAGGAATAAAGAGCATCCTCTGCTGCTCCATAGGTTTTCCTGCCAGCCCCGTTGCTATAGAAACTCGCCTGCTGGAGCGGCTGCTAATTGAGATTCCCACAGTGCCACCCTCTTCCCAGCCCTGCCCAGCCGCCAAGCGCTTGGCACACAGGCACCCCCCAGCCCCACATCCCCACCAGGCAAAGGGGGTTGCCCGGGGCCCCCACCTGGGCGATGTGGCACTTGAGCTCGGCGCGCTCCATCTCCCAGGCAGCCTTGGCCTTGGTGAACTGCTGCTGGAGCT
>NW_009937961.1:14842-15215 GCF_000696875.1 Nestor notabilis
GGGCCTGAAGATGGATCGGGTGGGATCAGAGGGAGCTGGTGCCACCTGACAAAGTGGGACCCTGTGGGAGCTGCCCTCTCTGAATATCAGCCCCGGGGTGAAGGACAGGGGGTGGCACCAGGGCACGGGACCACCCCAGGGGTGACATGTCAGCAGGCAGCATCCCCTCCCAGCCATGCACCTGAGAGGAGCAGCCACCCCATGCCCACAGCCACAACGGGGGCTGATCCTATCCCTCCATGGGGACCCCGCTCACCGTGTTGGGGGTCCAGGCGTCCCCAGTGCACATCTTATTGTCCGCCTGCTGCTGTGGGGCGAGCTCCTCCTCCTCCAGCAGCAGGGAAACGTCCCTTCACGCGTTTCCCCTGTGGGG
>NW_009937961.1:15245-16034 GCF_000696875.1 Nestor notabilis
ACCCAGCCCTGGGTGGGACAGGTGGCCAGGGGGGATGCCCAACAGTGTGGTCACCCCTCCTCAGCAGCCAAGGTGGGAGCCCTTCAGCCCTCAGTACCTCCAAAAAGTCCTCGCCCTCGCTGTGTACCATCTTGCCCTGGCGCCAGCGCTTGAGGAACCACTTGAGCTTCATGAAGAGCAGGAGGAAGCTCTGCCTGAACTGCTGCGACTCCTGCACCAGCAGGTTCTTCTCCTGGCTCCAGAACTTCTGCTCCAGCCGCCTCTGCAGGTTCAGGCTCTGCAGCTCGAACTCCCGCCGCAGCAGTGCTTTCTGGTGGTCCTCCTTCAGCTGTGGAGAGACATGTAGGCTCTGAGACAGGGGCTGGCACAGCAGCGTGGGGCCTCTGCCCCAGAGTCTGGGCTGAGCTTGGCACCAGTCCCATATCTAACAAACTCCCCTGGGGACCTGCAATGCCCTGGCAGTGTGCTGGGAACAGCAGGAACATCAAGGCATTGCAATGGGTGAAAGCTGCAAGAAGGAGTGTGCACAGACCCTGTGCCCCTTGACGATGGGATGGAGAGCAGCCCTGAAAAGGACTTGGGGTTGTTGTGTGATCAGAAGCTCCCCATGACCTGGCTTCAGTGTGCGCTTGAGCCCAGAACCCCACCATGTGCTCAGTTCCAACCCCAGAGCGTGAGCAGCAGGTCAGGGAGGGGATCCTGCCCCTCTGCTGTGCTCTGGGGAGACTCCCCCTGCAGCCCTGATCCAGCTCTGGGGAACAGCACAAGAGGGACGTGGAGCTGCTGGAG
>NW_009937961.1:16204-18048 GCF_000696875.1 Nestor notabilis
TAGACACAGGGGCTTGCATCAACCTGCTCTAGTGGAAGGTGTCCCTGCCCGTGGCAGGGGGTTGGAACTGGATGAGCTTTAAGGTCCCATCCAACACAAACCCATGTATGATTCTGTGCTATGTGCAGCCCTGGGTGACACCCAGGTCCCCATATATGTCATCAGCCTGCGGCTGGAGGTGTCTATGGCCATGGGTGCAGGGATACTTGTTTCCCAGGTATTGGGGCTGCTGCCTACTCACCTGGCAGATCTTCTGTGAGAAGTTGTCCACCTCGTCCTTCCTCAGCTGCCTCTCCTGGGAGAGCTGCTCCTGCAGCCCCCGCAGGCTCTCGTTGGCCTCTGACAGCACCAGCTGCAGCTCCTTTATCTGCAATGGCCCGGAGATGGGATGAGGACGGTGGCCTGACCTCCCCATGTCCCCAGCTCTCCAGAGGGACAGCCCCATTCCTGCAGCCCTGTCCCCATCCTGCTGGACAAGGGAGGATGTGGCTCGTACCTCGGTGGCGTAGGAGTCGTTCTCCTCAGGCCGGCAGGTCCTGTAGCTCCGGGGCTGTGTGGGGTCCGTGTCCTTGGCGTGGGGCATGCGGTAAGGGTCGGCGTCCCTAAAATCAGGCTGCTGCATGCGTGGGCAAGTTAATGAGAACAAACCAAAAGAGCGGGAAGAAAACAAAGCCAGAAAACAAAACAATGGGTCTCCGAAACAGTAAAGAACTACAAGACAACAAAAAGGATGAGGAGGAGAAGGAGTTTCATCACCATGGCGGGAGACAAGGCGGAAACCAAAAGGAAACACAGGATGAGGAGACACGTGGCCTGGATTGTTTGGGGAAAAGGAGGGGAAAAAAGAGAGAAAGAGGGAAAAAATGTGCAAACACCAGTTATGGTGCCATGCAGTGACTGGGGGAGACCGGGACCTGGGGCTGGTGGGACCACATGCAAAAAAATAGGACTCTGAACAAGCGAGTGTGCTCCAGAAAGGGGCTTGTGCCCACAGCCCCAACCACCATTGACATTCCTGGTCCCTGCCATGAGCTGGACCCCCCGGAAAGAGGGGTGAAGACAGGGCAAAGCTGCTCTCCACTGCTCCAGAGGTATTCCCCATCGGATGCAGATCTGCCCTGGAGCCTTTGATCTCCAAATTACCCTGCCTGGGTACCACTGGGGACTGAGGCTTCTTGTAAACAGGGTCCCCACAATTTGGGCTGCTGTTAGGAGGCTCATGCCCAAGAAGCAAAGGGGATGCTGGGCTGAGCTGGGAGAGAGCAGTCAAAACATCAGTCCCTGCTAAGGTGGGATCACACCCAAGAGCCCCTGGCCATAGGCAGAGCATGACCAGCTCATGCTGGGATGCGCTGGGATGCCCACTGCCTCCTGCCCTGGGCACACTCTGTTGGAGCAGAGTCCTACCTTGTCCCCGGTGCCCCTGGCATGCAGTGAGGTGTTAGTCTGGGTTTCACTCTGGAGAGGCAAGAGGTTACGTTGGGGGTTGGAGTTTGCTCCATTAAAGCAGGAGGAAACGGGGCGGCAAATAAAGCGGCGGCTGCTGCGAGGGATGTGGGAAGAAACCCGTACCTGGAAGTCAGAGACATGCTCCTTCTGCAGCCCCTCTTTGGTGGTGTCGTGGCTGCTGGGGCCAGAGAAGCTGAAAGAGTCTGTGTGCTCCTTGAGGCTGCCGGTGAGGTGATCCACCTTCCTCGCGAAGCAGCCCAGGTCCTGCTGGAGCACCCCCAACCGCATGAGGAGCACATTCATCAGCTTGGCATCACTGGGGCTCTCACCACCGCTGCCCACTGCCTCGCCCAGCAGCCCCCCAACACACTCGTTGTCCAAACAAGCCTTCAGCC
>NW_009937962.1:0-1969 GCF_000696875.1 Nestor notabilis
TTGCCGGCTGGGCTTAAACCACGACAGAGTCCCCTCTGCAGGGACAAAAAGGATTGCTCACAGTGCAGAGCTGTATGCATCGTTCTTTTCAGCTGGTGTTGAATTCAGTCCCCCTCTCCCTTTCCTCAGCAAATGCACTAAACAGTTCCCTCTGCTGTCCTGGTGTTAAACCCCAGTGATGGACTCACTGTCCTGGGAGGTGGAGTGCTTCCAGAAGACCTTCGTTACCGAGGTGCATGGGCAGGAGGTGGACATGGGAGCCAGAGTAGCTGTTCACTGTCTGGTGTCTGGTAGGAGCTTGACCCACCCGTGGTGCGACTCACACCCTCAGGAGACAGATTAAGCAGAGGAATACCTCTGTGTGGGTTATAAATAGCCTACAGCATACATAGCCCATTTCAAGTCAAAGTCAAAGGATGACCTTGATTGCCGTCATTGACAGCAAAATCAGCCTGTTTGTCTTTGCCCAGAGGTGGATCAAACAGCAGCATATGTAAAAGCAGGAATAGCTGGGAGAAGAAACTCCTTCTCTGGGGAATTTCACTGGTGACTTTGCTCTGCTGCTGTTACCTTACTGCAGCTCCAGCCCAGCATCAGTAACTCCGAATGGAAATGCAATGTCAGCATATTAATAGATACACTGTGAATAAGCTGGACCCTTCAGACCACCTATGCTTAATCTTAGATGATGGATTTAGCTGGGGTACAAGGGAGCCTTTAATCATTACTGCAGGATTAATGGCATCATGAATTGATCTGAGCCACTAGATGCCTACAAGTGTAGCCCAGCTTTTAGTGAGCAGAAGTGGGAACACATCAACAGCAGGTCTTTTTTGAAAAGACCCATTAATACTGCCATTAATACTGCCCTTTTAGTCCAGAGATACTCAACTGGGCTTTGTATCCTCTCTGTGCTTTTAACCTCACCTATTAGCTGTTTCTTCAGCTCTTAGAGCTGAGTTCCCAAGTCTAGTTAAACTAGCAGAGTATCTTTGTATAGTCCATCACAGCTGCCAGCCATCTAAATGTTATAATTTGCATTGATTTATAATTGCATTGATTTCGTTAATATATTTTTAGCTATTTAGAACAAAACCTGATTTTCTGTTGCCATTGTGTACACAACGCCTGGAGATGAAGGTATGCTGGGCTTGCTTTGGCTTCCAGACATCTCCATTCCCACCCTGTGGCTGGTGCACATCAGCTCACAGACTGTGCAGTCAGTTAGGCACAGACTTTCTGGTTTGTCCAGGAAATTGGGAGTCTTTTCCTCTTACATTCATGTGTGGCTGGGACCTGGATTTATCAATGAATACAGAAGAAGCTGGTTGGTACCAAAATAATCAGTGACATTTGCTCTGGTCCTTAGATGTACAAAATGTGCATAAGGATCAAGAAATTAAATCTAACATAAAGCCCTGATGCTTGTCTAGCTTTTGGTGTGTAGGCAGCAGGCTGTCCTGTCTGGCTAACCTTCTCCCTCTCCATTGACTAATCAATCAGCAGCACACCAGGGAAGGGAGCATGTGGGAGTTTTTGCCCTCTATCAGATAGGGATATGCTGGGGGCGGGGAAAGGCAGCAGAGGTATCACTTGTGTCCATGCAGGGTAGACGTGACGGGTCCTGCTGAGCCCAGTGGAGCTGTGCTGCTTTTGAGCTGCCAGGTATCCACCCTGCTGATTTTCAGATTTAACACAGGTTAAGCCCAAGGATCACAGGAGACAGGAGGAAAGCAGAAAGCAAAGGTTTTGGGGTAAAGTCATTAATGAATTCCCATAAAATGTTTTTCTACTCTCACTGCTATGAAAGTTTTTTTTTATTGTTGTTTTTTAAACACTCAAACCGATTCCTCTTTTCCAGGCTCAGATTTGATTTAAAGCGCTGTTAGACTTCTCAGATCTATTTTGGACTAGCCTGTTAAGACAAGCCTGCAGACAGATCCCATTAGCACCTACTCTTTCCCCCCCC
>NW_009937962.1:2000-7915 GCF_000696875.1 Nestor notabilis
TCCCTTTGTGTGACCTGGAGAGTGATGAACAGCTGCAAGTGTAAACTCAGAGACAACCAGGGACTGCAGTGGTAAGCACATGTTCAGGGACCAACTAAGGCACCCCACAAAGGCTGTGTAGGTTAAGAGCAACTGTCACAAATAGCCAAGCAATGCAATACGTACACACTCATCTCTCTTTCTAGAATACTTGCAGCTTCTATTTCTCTTTTAGCAAATGCAGTGGTGCATTACATGTCTGACCAGTCTTAGGAAATATTTTTCCTTCTGTGAAAGCTTTTAATAATTCAGATCCACTGAGAGAGACACTTCATCTTCTCAGCTGTGCAGAGGACAACCTAGACTCTGCTTCTCTGATGTTGGACTACTCAAGACTCCTTCTTACAAATTATTAGTCCTAATTAGCTTTTGTTAATTCTGCTTTTTCACAATTTTAATTCATAGACCAAAAAGCTGGTTGAACATGATCCTCACCACAGCTGATCCATCAGCCAAAATCAGGCTAAGTTTTGCTGGCCATCATGACTGTTAATTCTAGCTAAACTCTTCCATATACAGAGAATTATCTATCTGCTCCATCAGGCAGCTCTGGCAGCAGCAATTCAATGGAAAGTTACTGGATTGTGACATTACAAACCACTATGGTGCTCCATGCCTTGATCTTCAGGTGAGCTGGCAGAGCAGTGGAGGTTATGAACTGACTGAAGAATAAGGAATTGTATATATCAGGAGGTATTCAATAGTATGGGCAAAACTTAACAGATTAATCTTTCTTCTTTGTTAACGTAAGTACCTGGAAAAACATGGAACTTACCTAAATAATATACATAGATAGATGCATACAGATATGTATATAAATCTTATTGGTATGTATGTATATATTTCAAAGCTGGAAGTTGGAAATGCACACCTTTACTTCCCAGGGTTACAGTACTTATATAACTACCAGGATGAAAATGACTTTTTGATTCCTTTCCTCCTGTATGGTATTATATTTTTAATGTTAAACGTGATGCTTTTGACACTCATAAAAAGTACTAATTTGTAAATTAATTTATTTATAGGCTTTTCTATAGAGTTCAGCACCGTCAAGTCTGAATGCCCTTCAAAAGTTGCTAGGTGACACTGTCGACTCAGTCTGATGAACAATGAGGGCTCATAATGTTGATGCAGTGACTTCAAGCAAACATCCTGCTTTCGGTTGACAGAGGCTTCTTTCTTTTTTTGCAAATCATTGTAGGTTTGTTATGAACTACGAGCAAGCTCAAATTATACTTTTCACCAGTTACAATTTAATTCATAACTAAACTAGTTCATAAAGTCAATGCAAATCTTCCCATGTGTTTTCATGAAAATCAGAGCAAATTCATATATTTGCATGAACAACAATATTCACAGACTGATCCAGGAAAAAAACCCATTTTCACAATTTCTAACCTGAACTGCATTTATCGAAGATGTAGCTAATTCCTGGTTTCCTGCCTCCACTGAGTACAGCTGATCTGAAAAGTACATTGTCTTTGTAACACTCCTTCATATTCAGGAAGACTAGTTAAAAAAGCACACATACAGTGGAGCCAAGGCCCTGCACACAAAGCAGAAACATACGTGAGTATGCATGTGTTTGTGAACCGAGGACAGAGCCTCAACAATATGGGTCCATCAGAAAAAAGCATGGGTTTTTTCTGACTCCTTCCCAGTAGCTGGAGTCATATTATGAAATGGGTCAAAAGACCCAAACACCCTTTATTTGTTCACATAATTTTCCTTCCTTTTTATTTCTTTCCTTAAAAACAAACATTTCCTGATTCTTTCCTCCCTGTTTTGAAATAGTAACGACTCTACATTGACTCAGAGTGTTCACAAGGTATTTCCACTTACATGGAACTGGTGAGAAACATGTTTCTAACAATTTCCTTGTAGGCAGGAGCCTATGGAGCTGGGAAATGGCTCTCAGTGGGGCTTGTCTGCAGCAAATTGTGAGTTTGAAAAGGGGCTGTCAAAGGGCTTTCAAGGCTTTGACCTGGCTCTCTCTAGCAACATTTTTGTGATCCAAATTGGCATTGATTCAAGATGTGTTCCTCTGCAGGGTAAACAATACCTTAAAGCAGCTGCTAATTAGCTCAGCTCTGTTCTGTTCTTGCTTTTCATGTCTAGATATCTCATTCAGAAATAAGAAGCAGAAGGAAAACATCCAAGCAGAAGAATCAGTAGGCAAAGGAAAGAGAAATGGATGGGGACTGCAAGTGAAAAATTAATGAGAGACCTGATTTCACAAAGCTTATATAAAGCTGGGCTGCATCTGTGCAAGGTACAGTGACCTAGAAAGAGAAAGCTGTAAAAATTTAGAGGAAGGTGTAAGACTGGGATCCCTTGTTTATGGCCACTGTGAGCTCATCTTTGACATTTCTATCTGGTTTTCCCTCGCCTCTGGCAGATCCTGGTTCAGGAAGCAGCAGGGCTTCATCAGTGCTCACAGAAGGTTTGGCTGACTGTGAGTCCAGAGAAACCGTGCGGTGGGCTCAGCATGGCTTATCTTACATTTATTTGGTGATATCCAACCTCCTTATGCAGCTGGTTTTTTTCTATCCATTCATTGTATATACGTTATATATATACATAAAGGCATTTGCCGTCTGGCCAAGATGAAACCCTTTGTAACACCACCACTGCCCATCTGTCTGCCCAATGAGAATTCCCTTTCTGGAAAGCTTGGAACTGTTCCCAGCATAGGCAAGCAGGTACAAATCTGTGTTTGCAGGTGCAGCAGAAGTCTGCAGAAAGTCATTCTTGCTGGAAAAAAACCCCAACACTTAATTATTGGGCATGTTCTTTCATAGCTGATCCCATAAGAAAAAGATCTTGCATTATAGAGTTGAGATTCTCACCCCACTCACTCACCTGAAATACAGGACAAAGAGAGAGGAGCATCTGCAGGAGTGCCAAATGAGCATGCTAGTTCAAAGTACACTCCTTGCTTACTTGCCTGTTGCCCTGAGTGGAATTATTCAAAATGAAACCTTATCTTTTGTATTAAGAACATCTCAGGTAAGACTGAGCAGGTCACTCTCTGCTGTTAACAGATCTCCGGGTATTAACACAGCACTTGTCTCTCCTACTAATTTCTCCTGCCAGTCTTTGCCTTACAGTTTGAATAAAGGGATCAAGGCTGTTGCACCACGTAAGCTTTTTCTTAGTAGCATCATCTACTGCAGTAGTTAGCAGTAAGTCTAATTTGATTGCTTCCAAACCAGGAAGGACAGCTGTCAACCACCTCCCAGAATGGATTCAAAGGCTATAATCAAGAAACCGTCTCCAATAAGTTGTTCAAAGCTGGTGCTTATCGCTCTTCAAAAGACTGTGAAGACATTAAACTAGTCAATTTACTCTAATGGACAGGTGCAATCTGAGTATTTAGTGTCTTGTTAATATTGACTGGCAAGCTTAAAGGAATTTGAATGCCATGGATGTCAGCTGCTAGACTGGCAAGACATGAAGCAGCAATGATAAATATTTGTACTTACACAAGAGGCTAATTCCAGTTTATTTTCTGAGGTGTTAACTATTGAAATTAATAATGTTTAAAACTTGCACTTTGTGAAACTGTTCAGATTTCCCTTGGAAACAATTGCTGTTAAGTCTCATAAGGTTGCCAGGAGCCACCATACAATAGCAGGGATTTCTCCTGAGGAATCTGATCTGGATTCTCTCGACATTTGGCACCACTATTGTCTGCCCTCATTTGACTCCCCCACTTCTGCCAGCATCCCAGCCTCTAATGACTTCAGGCATTCTTATTGTCATACCACTTGTACCATGTAGGGCAAAGGTTTATCATTTCCACTTACAGACTGGGAGGACAACCACAGAGAGACTGCTCCCTACCTCCTGGAAGGCATTTAGCTCTATTGGCATCACTGTGCAGCATCTGCAACTGATGAACCCTGAAGCAACCTGCTTGTTTTCCTACAGAGAGCTGCTCAGGACCATACCCTTTGGGGGACGTCAGCTGGTGAGGCAGCCTTCTCCTGGTTGTTTTAGGATATTTATGTATTTTGGGTTTGTTTAACAATGCTGTTGCAGGGAACAAATTATTAAACTATCTGTTGCACAGGTTTAGAAAAATACCCACTTCCCAAAATATGTTTTCTTTGTTTTAGCAGCACATTATCCATTTTGCTACTGGCACCTGCATCTTTCTGACTCTGGGACCTCTGTACAGAGGGAAGAGCATCCTTAGGGTTGGCAAGGGAAAGGCCAGGTAGCCAGCAAGTGACTTCTTAACCTCAAGATACTAATTAAAAAATGCCCTTAAGCCAGCTCCAAGTAAGGTAACAAAACAAAAAGCCCCAAAAGGCCTAGAAAGAGATGGATGTTCAGTAAATAACAAGCCCTGTAAGACCTTTCTGTTGGTGCCAGGCAGATAGTTTCAATACACCAAGCTGAAGTCTTACTAAAAGTTGAAACCACTTACGTACAGTATCTTTTTTTCAGAAATACAGGCAAATTGTTAACTTTCCTCTTCCCAAATATCTGATTATTTAGCAGAGGTGAACTATTAGTGGCTTAACAAAGAAAGAACTATACACAAGCTAATAACAGTATTTTTACAATAAATTCTGGTTTGCCTTTTGTGAGCTGAAACAACTGTTTCAGTGCTGACAGACAATTGATTAAAATTAAATAAACAGTATTAAGTAGACAAAATATTTCTTGAATGTAAGCATTTGGGGATTCTGAATAGTTTCCTATCCCTTATCAATTTTAAAAAGGATTTTCATGTATCACTGAATAGTATATCTAAATAAATTTGCCTGTGAAACATTGTCTTTGACTATCTGCTTTTCATCAAACACAACTAGTTTGCACTTTAACATATTTCCTGGGTTTTTAGGTGATTGTAACTTTCCAGTATGAGTATAAAACATTATATGTAACAAATAGAGCATATCTAAGGACATACTTCCAACAAAAGAGTTTTCAAACTTTTGATGTTTGTGGTGTTATCATGAAGGTTAATGATGACAGGAATAATAGCAAGCAGTAGGTGCTGAAACTCTTATAATAAAAGAGCAACAAAGTGAATATGAAGCTTTAATGTACTGACATTTATATGCATCTATCATCCTAGTATTGACTAACTCCACAAATTCCATTTCTCTTCAAAGTTTCTCCAATTTTATACAAAAAGCACTGTATGGAAAGCCGCTGCTTTAAAAAGGGACAGATCTCATATTAATTCGGTATCATGATAAAACTTCTGCCATAAGCCACACAACTGCCATGAAATATCATGTTTCTAATTCAGTTGATTTAGAAAAAAAAGTATCAGTTTCTTTATACTGGGGTAATACAGAAATCCAGAAAATCTAGGCTGTAGTGAAAGTGCTAAAGCCAATTTAATTAAAAAACAAGCGAAAATATCAGACTTTCCGATTTCTTAGGATCTGCAGGACCTGTCTCTGTGCCATTGAATGCAGTAGAGGCTCTGCCGCGGACCCCAGAGGGGCTTCCTTTCACAAGAGAATTCTACTGCTTCTCACAACCACCCTTGCAGGTCTAGTAATGTGCCAATGAAGTTGCTCTAAGAAATTAGCGATTTTGGATCCAAATATTAAAATCCTCAGCAGAAACCAAAGACCTTCAACAAAAAAATCTGTATTTTCAAACACTGTGATTAAAACCCCAGTCGCAGAAACACATAATATGTGTAAACCAGAGAGACCTCTTAAAGATGGGCTGTAGCTGATTTCCCTGTACAGCTTGTCTTTAAGTTTTTCTGGTTGCTAAGATACTAGCAGTATTACCTTTCACTATGTCTTTGGGATTTGAAGATTTATATTCTCCTACCGCCTGTAAAAGTCTCCTCCACGAATTGCATCCATACCTTTACCTGTACCTTTCCTTTCAGAAAG
>NW_009937962.1:7946-14832 GCF_000696875.1 Nestor notabilis
TTCTCCACACGTATAAAGCCACAGACCTCCAGTTACTCCAGTGGAGCACTCCTACCTTCCAACCGCTTAAAATCTGGTCTGCTAAATGCAACTGCTTTATTTAGAAATTAGCAGTTTTGTTGTGTCATACCAGGTAATGTAGGCTTCTATAAAAGCAAATAACTTCACTGGCCTGAAAGCTGCCAGAATTACTTTATATGAGGGTTCTGATTTTCAAAGTTAACTTTCAAATTCTATGCTCAAATACCTGGTTGCCTCAATCAAAAGACTTCTGATGTCTAAATAGCTTTGTATTTTGGTGCTCTACCATGAGCCTTGAACCATCATGAAGCCTCAGGCTGGAGAAGGTTTTTTCAGGGTTTTATAAATGATGATGTCCATTTCCAGGAGAACTGAAGATGGAGTGATTTGAAAGAAACTCATTCTTTAAAGTTCATCACTCTCACTAAGCATGATTAAACACTATATAATTTAACATTATTTGCTGATAGAAAATCAAAGCATTTGCCCCCAGCATGCTGACATTTACAGCAGTGAAGAATATTTGCACATTTTATGCTTATAATAACAGATGAGGTATGAAATGGATTCTGATAATGCTTTGAACACCATGGAAGTCTTGTCATTTATCACAGAATATGAGCTTGCTCTGGATCCCTACCATTATTGTGATGTACTTCTCTACAGTGGAAGTAAAGCTTTATTTCAATGATGGATTGTGGATAAACCTTTACGAGTCCAATAAGCAGGTTCTTTTCAGGCAAGCCCCACTAATCTCATTTCTCACAGTTTCATTTGTTGTTGTTAATAAAGTCTTGGGTGAACAAACAGCTGATGTGGATCGTCTGTAACTTCTTACTGCAAAGAGATCAGATTCTCTGTTGAGATTCTCAACTGTGATACATTTCTGTGAAAATATGATATATCACAAATAACCAAATGTGGAGTAATCTCAAGAAACAGCAAATCAGTCTAAATTTTAAATGAATGCAAGTCAAATGCTCACATGCTGCCAGAATGTTCCTTTTAAATAAGCTGCATTCCAAATCAGTATTAGGATTTTAAATATTTATTTGGTGTGTACTTGGACTCCTTTATCAAAAGGTGCTGGAGAGTTAGATTCCTTTGGGCTGCAAATTTTAGCTTTGTTTTTTTTTTCATCTGAGAACTAATAGCTGCAAGCACAATTCTGGCTCTTTGATGTCTCTGGACTATATTCCCTCCTTACTGTGAAATTGAAGATTATAAAAAGGAGCAATGGATCTTAAGAACAGATTCCCATTCCAATTTTATATAAGTCCAAAATTTTTTAGAAATCTTATTTGAATCTTTACAGCATTATCTCCTCTCAAAAGAAGATTAAAAGCAAAATCATTTTAGCCTACTACGAAGTGTGGGGCCATTCTTCACAGTCTTCTGCACTTAACCAAGAACATACAGGGACTTTTAATTAACTAGTTTTACTCACAAAACATGATAGACACTTCAAACCTTGAGTCACCTCTGAACAACACCTAAAAGTAGTTTAAGAAACTTGTTTGGTAACTTCCAGAAGGCCCTGGACATGTTCTTCCTACGTCATTATATTGCTGGTCTTGGTACTTATTAGCCCATCTCTGTTCTGTCCCACATACACAGTGACAGAATGAAGAATCTGCTTTCCTCTTCAGATCTTGATTTAGACCATGACATTACTGGCTTCAAGCTGCCTAAACATTGGGAAAGAAGAACCCTTCAGATTGAACACATATTGATCTTCCCAGCAAAATTCTTCAGAATTAAAGTATTAACAAAACAAGAAAGGCTCTAATTAGATTTCTGTTGAATCCAGCTGATTCTAAATAAGCTCTATTGACCTTCCTACAGACTTCTGATTTTTTTGTTGTGGGTTTTTTTTGTTTGGTTGTTTTTTTAAATGAAACAAATAAATGTACAGGTGTTCCCTAAATGGCCTGTCTGAGGTCAAATAGAACAACGTTAGTAAACCAGGGAGGAATACCAGCATACAAAAGGAAGGTCCAGCTGCGTTTGGATTCATCTTCCAATGTATTGTCTACTCATTTTAAATAGTTTTCAGTGCTTGGAATACATTGTTTCCATTTCTGATTCTTTGGATGCCATCTTATGCAAAGTACAATGCCCAGGAAGACTAAAGTACCCGCTGATCCACTGGGACAGCCCAGAGTACTATAAGTGTAGCAGCTATTACACCAATGCATTCAACTGCAGAGCCCAACTCTACTTTCTGGCTGGCTTTGAAACCTTTCAGGGATTGCAGGGAAAGTGGAGAACAAGATCTGAACTACTGAAAGCATAACAAATAGCTCTGACAAGTTTCTTGTCAGGGTTACCTGAAGCAGTTGAAGAGATTATCTGTGGCTCTTGTGCCGCCCTCATGATGAGGGCAATAAACTGTGGCAGAGAAATAACCACCAAGGCTGGCAGCAAAGCTGCTCCCCAGTCCCATAGAGATCTTGACCTAGCTTTGTAGGGTTGAACCAGTGGCAGCAATGAAGGAGCAGCTAGTGATTTGGTTTCTGTGAAGTCAAGGTCAAAATCAGTTTGTGCGGATCCAAAACTGGACCTTTTGGTTACAGTGGTGATCATTTACAAAGCTCTGCTTTTCTGTTGAAGAACACGATAATCACTCAAGTTCTTTGGGCACTAACATGGAAAGAAACCTACAAAGTATGCCTGGAGGTGACAGCATACTTCAGTAGCTGCACTGGGGATGGTGGATAAATGACCATTGCCTTGAATGCCTTCAGAAAACAGCTACCTCTCTCATGTTTTTGGAAAAATAATGATTCAGACTCTATTCAGTCTCAGTCTTGTTTATGTAACTGTTAATAATCAGGTGTTAAATTAAAGAGCAGGGCAGCAAGTTCTGTTCACAGTTTTCTCATGTACTGATAATTGCAGCAAGTTCCAATCACTGGCAATGTCAAAAGTACTTTATAGATCTTCAGTGTTATTTGGTCAGCTTTCTAAATCCCACCCTCTGTGATCATTATCTTCAAGAGTCTCTTGTCTCCACGTTTATATTTTTACTCATCAGCGCTGCTTACAAGTACCTAATCATGCCACATCCTGCCTGCAGTCACCTTGCCCCTAGAGCAAATAGCTCTGTACTGGAACACCACCTCAAACTGCAATCAAACAAATGAATTAAACATTGCAGCATCAGCCAACAAAATGACAAAATATACGTAATTCATCCTTGGGAAAAGTGGTTTTTGTGCTAGAGTGCGATGCAAAACTATCTCTACATAATTTAAAACCTGAGTTCGTATTTCTGAGATATAAAAGAAAAATGAACAAACTGGATTCTTCCTTTTATCTCACCTGAATAATTCTGTATTTTAGTCTGAACAGTTATTACTGATATCAAGCAGATAATAAACTTTAACTTTCAAAGATCACATCTCCAACTTGCTGTGTTAAGACAGGAACAAAGTGTAGACATTTGTATGCATTTCCTGCACCTTGTATTAAAAAAACTTGAACTTACCTCTGTTGGGAACACGATTGGTGGCTCTTCACTGACTGTTGCAAGCAGCCTGGCATTGCATCTGTTAGTCAGCCAATAGACCTGGTAAGTCAGCTCCTGTTCACCTCTATATGAGGTGCTCCCTTCAGCTTGTCACATAAATATAGCTCTGTACAGCTCAAAGCACTGTTGCATATGCAGTATCCTTATTATTATAATAATATCATAGACACCCCCAAAAAAAGTATGCAATAATTTCACAAAAACCACATTAATTTTAGTGGTTTATAGTCCAAGCACATGAAATACTGAATATCGCCAAAGGATACATTGAAAAGTGAGAAGCATGTTCTGTTGTGAAGCATTCATTCCCGTTAGAACTAATGGAACATGTATCTTGACAGTATTACTAAATATATCTTGAAATAAAATAAAAAAAACCCCTAGCTTGGAATTGCAGTTAGGTCTAAATAACCCATTTAGTAAATACACTTCCCTTCTTGCATATAAATTCTTTGGAGGGCTTGCTTTCATTGGAAAAAAAAAAAATCATGTTTTTTAACTCTAGATCCTACTTCCCAAAGGGGTTTCAGCTAATTTACCTCATGATCAAAGAGAAATGCCTGTTCACCATCTTTTTAACATGAAACAGTTCATGATTACTGCTTACCCAGAAGCATAGGAAAGATCACACTGATTACCAGTGAATATAGGTCCTGAACTATGGCAGCATCTGCTTTGGAGGAGGGGCGGTAGCACTGTCACCCAGGAGGTAGAGTATCAGAGGAGAGCTTTGTAAAGCTGTAGAGACAGCTGGGACGCAGGAAAACCTTCAGGAAAATTAATCTATTGGACTGTTTCATTATTGTCTTCCACAATAGAATTAACAGATTGTAGGTCTAGCTGTAGAATTACTTAAGGCAGCCATTCAAATCTGGATTCTTTCTTTTAACTGAAGTAACAATTTTTGGTTGCAGTCTAGAAGCTACTTAGGGACTGTCTTCTACCATGCTCTGATATAGCAAGGACTCCATCACCACAGAGCTTTTAAGGGCTATTTTGCTGGAGATCATAAGCAATCCTTCTTCCTTCCCCTTCTTAAAAGGCCCTCATTTAACTATATGCCATTTCTGACCCTAAGCCCAGCATCAGGGTAAAATGCATGGTAATTTTGCAGAACCTGTGATGAGAAAACATGGAGCTAATTGTTGCTTTAAATTCAGGAATGTCTACAGGTCTTGTAGATTTGCTTAAGCATAACCTGTCAGGCCATTTTCCATATGTGCTCAGTTTTTTTGCACATTCAAATAAATTTATCCAGCTTTTATGGTAAGTATTCCTTAGCGTGGTCTACTAAATAGAGGAGTGACCTCTAAGAACACAAGCTTGTCACTCATGGATGACGTAGGAAAACCACTCCTCTGCCTCTGTTTTTGTCCTCTCAACAACACACCAAGTCGTGACCATATTACTTTTATTATTATAAAAACACTCCACATTTTGTAATAAAATGCATAAGAAATTGACATCTTCTTTAAACTCAAAGGAAATGGACCATTTAATGTAAGAACATGGCTGTGAATTGCGAAGGCTTTGTCTTAAGTCTTGTGACCCAAGGTCCATTCCCAGCTAGTGAGCAAACAGTTGAGCAATCTCATACTCCATTAACAATAATCTCAGCTCTGCTTAATTCCCTTCATTTTGTATATCATGCAAAAAAATCTCTTTCTGAATTGTTTTACAGCTGACAGTTAAAACTTTGACAGTTACAGTTCTATGTATGCTCTTGCTCTGGCTACCAGAAACCTCAGTGGCAGATATGCTACTTGATTTTGCCTGAGTTGCATTAAAGGAACATCCTGAAGACTTTAGTTACAGTAACTATTATAACACCGAGAAGTTAAATTAGTATTTGCTAAATATAAGGTTATTAAACAGATCACACATTGTGGTAGTAAATAGTCAAATTAATATAGCATGTATAAAAAAAGGCTTAAAACCTACTTAAGTCAGAAGCAGCGGTAGATTCACAAAAGCATAGACGGCTTGAATTTAAAACAGTTCAGATTTAACCCCATATCGTGAAGAAAACCTTGGGAAATGGTCTTAGTAGTCAACATTTCTATAAGAAATACCAGTCACTTTTCATTGCATTGCAATAGGTAGTGATGATGGTGACATCTTTTTCCCCCCTGCATCTTCTTGCTCCGAGATACTGAAAGGATGAATGTATTATGCATATTTTGGTCATTCTACACTATTTACTTGCTGCAATGTGATTAGTGACCTTCATACATTGCTTGTCAAAATCTTCATTATTGAGATCTCCATCAACTACTGAATGTAACCAACTGAGGGAAGGAACATAATTTATACTTGACTGAATGCAGCAACACTACATAATAGTATAGAGAATGTAAGGAAGAAACTGAATTTCTAGCTGAAAAAGCAGGGACAACTTTAGAATTCTAGAAGACATATCCTTGAATTTGACCTGTTATATCTATCTCCTTCTGTAGGTATGAAGTAGACTCCACTTATCCCTGAATTATTCTCTCAGTTCTTGTAGCTCAGTATTTGCATTTTTCTACTTCATAAATTCATTTGTCCTTTTCTTAACAGTATCAGGTCAAAACACTGGCTGTATAAAAATAGTGAGCTTATTGTTCAGGGAAACAGACTATAAACTTGATATTGTTATAATTATGAATTCCATATATTAAAACCTGGAACATTCTGTCATCTCTTTCCAATGCTGTTATTCTGCAACTATCTTTAATACCAGGAAGTAACATATTTTCCAGGCAGCACTGTAATTTTTAAGTTAGTAAGGTCTTTTAAAGACATTGATAGTAAAAGCTAGAGTGGGATGTGTTGCTCTAAGACTTAATATAGAATGGATTCTCTTTCTATTACCTCAATGGCATAATAACATTGAAACATCACTAGTACAATTACTTCCTATTACTGTGGAAGAAAAATATCGCTGATGAAATAAAGTAATTGTACATTTCTCAGCAACTGTGTGATGCTCATGTAATATTCTTCTAATGAGACAAAACTAGGAAGATCATGAAGTCATGTAATGACAAACTACATTCACACTTAGGAAAAGTCACGTTAGAGATGTTATTGCACTACTCAATATGCCTCTCCTTTTGTAGCGAGCATCATGGATAAATATAAATAGACTTTTAATTTTGCTTATAGTATCCTTCTCCACATGGATTGTGGATCCCATTTCTGAATGTTTCTTCAGAGTGTCACTGCACTCACAGAACGCCGATGACCTCCATGGTTAAAATCGTTCACGTTACCTTTAGTCAGCTTGCCACTGTCCTGTTCAGGAGTTGTTACCCTGCTGGGTACAAGGGGGTAATGGCCTGAGAAAGTTCC
>NW_009937962.1:14863-21216 GCF_000696875.1 Nestor notabilis
GTTCTTCCTCTGCCCACCTATTAAAGAAATAGTAGCCTTCTTCAGGAGTTTGTTTCCTGAGAGGATTCACTTTGGAGGTTGAAAGTCTCTGACTTTCTGTGTCCCTGTGAGACACTGCTGTTGCTGGATGTAAAAATGGTGACAGACACAAGTGGCTGATGTTTTGGTCAAGATCATCATTAGATGTAGGTGATGCTACAGGTGCACCAGAAGTAGGTTGTTTTCTTGATCTCAATTTCTGGATTTCAAGATCCTGTTGCCCTTTAGGAAGTTTATCTAGTTGCTGTGCTTTCCGAATCAGAGGTGTTCCAATGGTTCCTCGTAGAGCAAAAATAAAGAACCTGATGAAACAGGAAAAGAATGGATTATTTTACTAGAGGGTTCTTTCCATAATTTGCGTCACAGAACACAAATCCAGTTGCTAATTTTTCGTTGCTCTACAGGCATCTAGTAAACACCTTATAACTGGGTAGATGAAAGTTAACTCCTGGATCTTAATGCAACATGTAACTGTACACTTATCTTGACCTGTCAAGTCAACTACATATATATAAATAATTAATAAATTATAATAGAACCACTTGATTGCTGAACACTATAAGAAAGATGTACAGAAACTTACCAAGAAATGCAGTATTTGAGTACGTTGAGTTAAATTTATATGACTAAAAAAAGTTAAAGAAGGGATCATGATTTGATAGATATCATGAACGCAGAACTTTAAAAACCTCAGCTTGTGCATTTGCTCAGGAGGCAGTAAGAAAAAGAAAGTGTCCTACCTGCCCTTTGCAGAACAGAGAACCTATATAAGCATATATTGTGTGCAGTGAGAAAGCACACAGCCTCTCTCCATTTCATGTCAGTTTTGTCTGAAAACCAAAGTCTCTTTCAAAACATCTTTTTAATAGGATTTGACCTTTACATAGATGGCCTCAATATGCATTTTAAAACAAACATGGGGACTCTTTGAAATTGCATTAAGAAAGCTGCTGTCTTCACATCCTGCTGCTAAATGTATGCATAAATAAATACAACAAGATTAAAAAACCTAACAAGCTAGACAAAGTACAGAAAGGTCTTCTAAGGCAATGGATTTCTCAGGCCTATCTGCACAAGTAGGAGTGGATAAACACATATTGCTATGCCTGGGCTCAGGCTGGTTAATCCCAAAGCATCTCAGGACTGTGAACTGTTCATTTGCTAGTTAGAGTTGGGCAGCTGAGAGCACAACCACAGAGAGCCCAGGTCTGGCTCTGCAGACCTGGTGTGAAGCATATTGTCCTCTATCCCCTCAAGCTCCCCTCAAGCTTCCCTCTGTATCTTCTGTGCAAGCTGCAGGTGGACCAGACAGGAAGACAGAGAAGGGAAGGAGAACTGTGTATTTCATCCCATAAACTGCTTTCATTTGCTTCTGCCCTTCCCACAGCTCTGCAGAGAGTAAGACTCAGTTACCTGTTGGGCCTTTGCAGGGCTTCCTGGCAGACCAGAGCCTGCCTTCCATAGCTGGAGAAATAGATCTGCATCATACACTGAAATCCTCCAAAAGACACAGTACCTTCACTCGCCAATGAATGAACATGATATTCAGATCCCTTTCTTCTCAGACTTGAGGGCTTTAGTACCTATCACAGTGCAGTCTGTGTCCCAAAACAAAGTTCAGAGACAGTTTTGAGATGCAAATCCACAGAGGATGCACTGCAAAGTGCTCCAGGAAAAGCCTGTGTGTAGGGAGGGCACAAGCAAGCTCCCATAAAGCGCCTGCACTGTCTCAGAAATGTCAGCTAGCACAGAAGGCAGCAGCAAAAGGGAGAACCAAGGAGAGCAAGGATTTTAAGAAAACCTCTTATAGAAACTTCTTAAAAAGAAACCAGAATCTAAGGCTCCAAGGTTTCTGAAGGAGACAGGGAGCTGGCAGTGTGGCAAGATGAACAAACTGAAATTAAGTGCACTTTAACAAAGGATGGTTTCACCACTGCTGTGATACACTGACACAGGCAAATTATAGCAGAAACTGGGGGGTAGATATTCTGTGAACTGAAGGAGTCTGCAGAAAACAATCTGGGGTACCTACATGAAGGAACTGTAGTTTTCCTACTTTGAAGATAGGAAGATACAAATCTTTAAGCTCAGTACCCTGCTAAGGCAGCAACAATCTTAACCTTGCTGAATTCCCAAGGTGGAGATACAAGTTCTCCATCCACGTGTTTAACGTAGCTTTCAGTAGAAAGCTCAGGATCAAAAATAACACTGTGAATGAGGCCTGATAGGAAAACAAAAATCACACAGGGTCAGAACAGACTGGGAAAGGATGCCCTGCCTAGAAAACACGAGGCCTTACTGAACTATGTGTTGTTTATCCTGACCTGAAGTTATACAACGTAACGTGAAACCATAAGAGCATCTCAACTCAAATGGGGAAATAATGATAATAATTTGAAGAAAAAATATTGTCTGGTCTTGAAAGTATCAAAAGTAGTATGGTTACCATATACGTGTATAGGAACAGAATTGCTGTTTTTCAAACAATTTTTTTCAGTAACCTGTCAAAATAACTATCTCTCTCCAAATATTATTCAGCCTCAGTTAAAGCTATCTTTAATCTACCTGATTTGTCACACAGAGTAAAACAAAATTCTGGATGCAGAAAATTATTTAGTATAGAAACATATTTTTTAATTTGGCTTAGTAATGCACTGTAATGTACTTAAACAGAATGCATTCTGTAACTTTCAAAGCTTATAGGACTATTTCAAAGACTCGCTTTCTCATCTTGATCAGCTCAACAACATTGTGTTTATGATAGGGAACAATTATGTAACAGATTTGTACTGGTAGACTTTGTTAAGCACCCCAAAAAGAAAGGTTTTCCTGGTGAGAAAACAAAAGCAGTAGATATAAAGTGACTTCTCTAGGGTCATATAACTGAATAAATTGATGGTTCTTGAACTGGAAAGTTGAACCCAGGCATCTGACTTCCACACTGATCACTTATCCCTGTGCAACTCATGTGCCCAACATATCATATATCTATAACACAGCGTTACTGTTATTTCACTCAAATGCCTCCAAGTCCACAAAATGAAAAGTGAGAGGAAAACAGTGCATCATTCAAACCTTGGCAAGAGTGCGATGATGGGAGTAATAAGACACAGTAAATAGAAGGTGGGCTCTGAAAGCTGTTTCTCCATAATCCAGTAGGGATTGGTGGGAGGGTTGCAGATTACGCAGGAGGCATTGTAGATCAGAGAGAAGACGAGGTAAAACACTACACTGCCGATCATCGTTATCAAGTGGAACAGGGTCTGTAAGCAGAATGCACAAATGGCAGTGATGTTTGTGACTGTGGGTATAAGGACAGATGAATATAAAGTCAGATTAGAAAAAACATATCCAATAGCACATGTGCTACCTGCTTTTTTTGACACAGAATTCAGGTAGATGACTCTGATAAACAATGTCTACACAGTATGCTGTGTTCACAATAGAAAAATAGTCAGCATGAACAGGACAGGTCAAACACGTACCCATGTTTTCATTTCTAGAGCCTGGTGCAAGAGAACGGTCAGGAGGGAGATGGTATTCATGGGGTTTCCAAGGGAAAACACATCTATATCAGAGTCCTCATAGGTCTAGAAAAAAGGCAGATAGACTGTGATGAACCCTGACAATTCAGAAATGAATTTATCTGGTTTTTTTTAAGGACTATAGGAAAATGAGAATATTAATGAGCCTGGTACTTACCAAGTAGGGGACAAAGAAGCAAACAAGGCTCTGATAGAAGGCATCCAACATTGTAATAATAAAAGTTGATAGGTTGTATATCTGTAGGAGTTTATAGACAAGAGTCATTATGATGGGAAACACATCTCTAGGCTGACCTGAAGACATAATTGCTGTCGGTTTTTCTTCTATTCATACTACTGATTCTAGCTAACTGGTCTCCCTTCATGAGTAAATGCCTCATGAGCAGCTGATTTAGACCAAACACTTAACTTTGAAAATTCATTTTTGCTGTGTTAACTGAAGACAGACCTTTACTAAAGACGGACCTTAGGAAGATTAGCGAGTCAGCTAAGAGTCTTATAAGCTGAATGTCATGAATGTCTCCCGCCTCCCCAAAGGACTCCATTCCTCAAATATTTTTTCAAACAAAGATCTTACTAGACCTATAGAATTGGTCAGATACCCTTTCTGTTAAGGTTCCTTCTACTGAAACATCAATTTTGTGCCATTTTAACTTGATTGCTTGCCACATTCAAACTTATCCAGTGACCTGTGGGGCCACAGCTCCTGTGGAGTGAGGTGCATTATTGGAGTGACAGAAGGCTGGACTCATGTAGTTTTAATGCAGACAAAATGCCAAAATAACAACAATAACCTCTTCAAAATGGTAAAGAACATATTTTGCACATATGTGAAATCCAAGAGTTCCTAAGAAAAGTAATGAAAAGTCTTAAAAGCCTCAAATTCTGCACTCCTTTGCCTTTGTTTTTTAAATCATCATTAAGCACGGTGTGAACCACCAGTGTTCATCAGTGCCAAAAATCAGTCCAGGAGAAAAAAGAGCCATTTCCTAATTACCCTGCAGTTTTGCAATTTTAAAGTAAGATAACTCCAAATTTTGCTCATTACTTTCTCATAATTTCATACTACAAAGTTAAGACAATTGGGAATAAGTGCTACTGTACTGTATGTATCTGCAAAACCAGGTATGTCTGTCTGTACATGTGTCCTCCTCGTAAACATACAGATATCAGACTGGATCTTGAAACCTGATAGGCAAACTGAGGAAAAAACATATCCTATTTCATGCATATTTTCTAAGGGTTATCAACACTGAGTAGTCAAAGTAAAAGAAGTAAATAATTGAAACAGTTCATGCCTGTAATATCCTAGATACCAAACTGTGACAAAATCCTTTATGTATCAACGGGTGTATTGCTGAACACAAGAGCAGAGAAGAACTGTCGTGTTGTTTATTGATTTAAGGGTTTGTGTTTCAAGTCACAAAGTTAACAAGATTTTCTTCTTCAGTAGGTTGAGACTGTTCAAAGCACCAAATCTGAGCAGAGTTTAATCACGGACCAGCTAAACTATTTTAGCCTAATTTGTTACATTTTTAATCCTATTTTATTATTTCTCCCTATGCCTTCACTGAGAAATTTTCTATCAATATGAAATGTACATACACACACACACACATTTGCTCCATCATCTCTTCTTCAGATCAGAAACACCAAACACAGGGCTGATTCACTAGCACATCACTTACTATAATGCAGCTCGCTGGTACCAAACTGGATTGCTCCATATATTTAATGGCAGAATAAACCTTCCCTTTTATATCTTCCAACTATGGAACAAGCACCCAGCCTCACCTCCATGAAGTAACTTCAATCATATGTTCCTTACCAGCTCTTCCACTACAATTATACCTTCTTTTAATGGACATTAGTAAACTAGAAACCATAAATAGATCATTTGGTTCCAAATAAATCTCTAATTCCCTCCTCACAAAACCAAGACACCTGCAGTCCTTTGGCTTATCAAGCAGTTATTTTAGCAACCAAGACATACCTCTGAATTTTGTCCATTCTTATACAACTCAGGCAAACCTAGAAGTGTTTCTGCAGAAACATCTCTATCCAGAACTCCAAAGAGAAGCGGGGGCATTGAGGTGAAGAAGAGATTGAAAAAAATCATCTGCCAGTAATCTATCATTGCGCTGCCTGAGAACCCGCAGAAGAACTGGTACCAGAAGAGCAGGTTGACATAGTTCTGTGTAGACACAAATACAAACACAATATAGAATCATAGAATAGTTGGGGTTGGAAAGGACCTTAAGATCATCTAATTCCAACCACCCTGCCATGGGCAGGGACACCTCACACTAAACCACATAACCCAAGACTCCATCCAACCTGGCCTTGAATGCTGCCAGGAATAGTGCATTCACAACTTCTTTGGGCAACCTATTCCAGTGCCTCACCGCTCTCACACTAAAGAACTTCTTCCTTATATCTAACCTAAACTTCCCCTGTTTAAGTTTAAACCCATTACCCCTTGTCCTATCATTACAGTCCCTAATGAGGAGTCCCTCTCCAGCATCCTTGTAGGCCCTCTTCAGACACTGGAAGGCTGCTATGAGGTCTTCATGCAGCTTCTCTTCTCTAGGCTGAACAGCCCCAGCTAAACTATCCTATTACAAGCCGTACTGTGAATCCCCACACAAGCAGAAGCAGATCCTTCAGGCTGATATGATTTAATTTCTCTGGGTTGTGGGAGTTTTGAAGCTGCACCTTTTCTGGGGCATCTCCTTTACATCCCCTTCCTTTCCCTAACCTGGTCCTAGA
>NW_009937962.1:21247-173074 GCF_000696875.1 Nestor notabilis
TATTACAGCTGATCCGGACTTCAGTTTGCAATGCATAGATGATCTATGTCTCTCATAATTCCACCTATGAGGTGTATGTAGTACACTGGTTGTTAACAGAGTCTCCCAAGAATATGTTGTTTAGGTTAAAGGTACCATCAGGAGACAGTTCTGAACTTTATTTCATAAAGCAGTGTATACTAAGGATTGTCTTCACACTGATCCACTGTGATACAGCTTTTTTAAAGCCATTAGGTTTGTTTAAGAACATATCTTAGCATAATTACGTAAACTGTTCACAGCTCTGAGCACCAGATTTTAAAATCCTTTTGCAGACTGGTTGTCCAGGCAGAATAAAAGGTCTTCTGTGCCCTAATGGTACTGGGGAGATAATAGAACAGCAGCATCCCAGTCTGGAGAGCTATTTTACATTGAAAATTACTATCCTTTGAACTCTAAAAGGACGCCCAATCAAGAAAAAAGAAGTTTCCATTTCCATTATAAATTTTAACAGCGATAAGAAGAAATCTTTATTCATAATTATATATATAAAATAAAACCCCAACCCAGATACTTTGAATTCTAAGTAAATAGTCTTTCATGCTCAGAGTGTATTTCATGTCAAACGGACTTGTTTGCAGAGTCTTGTAGAAACTGTATTACTATCAGGTTTTTCCACTTTACATTATTCTTCAATGCACAGCTCATTTGCATATACATTAAATTTTTAATAAAAATGCCAGATATGACCACATCATTACTTGCAAGTGGTTCCTATTAAATTAAATTCAAAAATTCAGAGGTTTTTACAGGCAAACAATCCTTGGTGCAGTGTCATCTTATGTATTCCAGCACTAATAATCTGCTCTTCCTTATGCAAATTTTATTTTGAGACTCATGGGTATTATTAATAAAGTTTCTTGAACTACCCTATAAAAGTTACTAAGCCTTGAGTCCTTTTCCCCCTGGAATAATGCTATTTCAAAATATATTTCGATCCCATCTTTTCCTCAGTGCTTTATACAGCACATTAATGAGAAAGAGGTAGCATGTTATAAACTTGTAAACTGAAGAACAGGGACTCTAGCTTCATAAAAAGTAAGAACCAAAACCAAACCAGCTGACCAAAAATTCCCAGCCCTGAACTTAACCCTTGCTAGGATGAAAATTTCCAGATGTTGAGTAGTCTTACCACATTTTTGTAGAAAAAGTAAATCACCATCTTTGCCAGGCGAGCATAACACCAATGTCCATGGACAAGAAGCAGTTTTTTGAGATGCTTAAATCGGGATATTGCAAAGTCACTAGCCATGACTGCCTTTGGTAAAAAAAAAAAATAGAAGTTAATTTATAGTATGTCTTTTCCCAATCAACATAATGAAATCTGAACATGGACACTGAAATTATTTCCTATTATTGAATATTGTAGAAAAAAAACCCCAAACCAATAAACCCAAACCTTGAGAAAAAAATTGGAACTTTCTATCTCTGCAGAACAGTCTATCTTAGAAGAATGAGGAAGGGGGATACATAGAAAGGAATTTAGGGCACAAAACACTGAAAGAGAATCAACAAAACCTGGAAATACTATAGCAGAGAGGATTCAGAAGCCAGATGCTGACCTAACACTGGAAAAGCATCTGCTAATTTTCCAGGCTTATGAGTAAACACACGTTTGTCCATGAATGGTAATTGTTGGCTCAAAACACTCTCTTTTGGCTGAACCCATAATTACAAACTGCATATTAATTTACAACAGTAATGACGTTAAATTGCATTTTTAAGATGACACTCAAGTATGGGGCTCCTATGAAACTTATTAAGCAGCAAGAGATGATGTGACAAATGAGAAAAGGAAATAAATTGAAGGCATACTTGCATGCCTTCTTGGCCAGATATTCCAATTCCAATATCAGCTGCTTGAATCATACTTACATCATTTGCACCATCACCTAGAATGGGAAGACAGGAGGGAACAATAAAGGTGCAAGAAAGGGTGCTTAATACAAAATACATATATCCAAACAAGAAAAACCCCTTAGCTATGCAGATAAACAAAGGCTATTCTGTACTGCCATGCATCTTAGGTTTGAGTTACTTATGGTAACTCATCATCAAGCAGCAAGCAATCATGACCTCTAGGCTTTTATCTTGGTTGGAACATCTTCTTTCCCAGGAGACCTGGATCCACCAAGGCTAACCCCGACACTGGGACCATCTGGGCGGTGGTATAGACACCCCAACACCATCTACATCTGTGTTGTTTTATATGTTTCTGCTTAGTGAATTCCTTATGCCCAGCAACATGCTCTGCAGCACCCCACTTCACTGAGTTCTCTAAATTATACGATAAATTTGATTGCTGCTGACAGTGTAACAAGCCACTTTCAGGAGTTATTCTGCTTATTCCAACTTGCAGTGATGAATTATAGACATAACCAAATTTCCATGGAAAGAACAGCCATGGTTGTTGCCTGCAGTGTGGAGATTTTGAATTAGGTTAGCTGGCAAAGCAAAATAAACGAAGTGGAAGGCTGAAGTCTTGTATTTTGAACTCTAAGGCAAAGCAAGAAATTTTAAAACACATCAGATGCTTCCTTTTCTGTTTGGTCCAGAGAAGTGTATTTTTTAGTTTTAAGATGTAAAAATCAATTCTGCAAGGATTTTAGTGGGAACACTTAGCAAAAGCAAAGCAGGAAACTTAAAGCATTTCATGTTATTTGGAAGTGAAAAGCAAAAGAGTCAGTGTTTAATACCGCTCTTGGGATGACTCTGTTTTCATCAGTTCGGAAAATCTGACAGGAAAAGGGATTTATGAAAAGGCAAAACAATGACTACTACTGACTGCCTTCTGTGCCCAAAGGAATGTGTACATACATTTGTACTGGTGAACATGAAAGGTGCTGCTGGGAGACTGAATTTGGAGCACCTTCATCTTGCTTAAATGGGGGACAGGTTTACTCAGTGAAAGCTGAAGAAGGACTTTTATATGATTTTTGATCAGGAAAGAGTATTCAATGCTGTTTTCCCACTGTATTAATCCGAGGCACGAGGAATAACGCATACAATATACTCTACACACTTCCACATCTCATAAAGAAAAAGTTTCCCCTTTTCTCCTGGGAGATTCAGAATGGAGGTACCTATTGACAGGGTCATCACTTTAAGCTCCCTCCGGACAAGCTTGACCACCATGCTTTTCTGAAGAGGTGTGGAACGGCAGCACAGCACTGAGTGGCAGTGCTTCGTCAGTGCCAGGAACTTCTCCTCCAGACCCCCCTGGAAGATGACATTCAGTGTCCGTCCATCAATCACGAGCCCAAACTCAGGGCTTGGGGGCTCAGAGGCTGCAAAAGATGCTGGGATAATGCCAAAAAATTTCCTCCGTGGTTTTTCAACCTCGTAGTTCTTCCTCACCTCTTCCAGGGTTAAATTCAAGAGAGATTCACAAGTTTCCTGTGAGAAAACAGAAGTAGTTCTAGAAATAGTTACCTCCATCTCCCTTTACAGCACAGCACCTTAAAAAGTGTATATTTGTATAATCACACCAGTGGGTTTAAGCCTATCAGGTAAACATGAGAGAAAACTGAGAAACTCACTGCTTCATCAGATTGGAGATTATTTCAATGACATTGTCAAATCCTTCAGTGATAAGATATCAGCTGGCTAACTGTAGTAAGGAATTATTTTAAAAGAAAATAATCTTCCCATCAGGAGGACATATTTGTATTTGCAATGCTGAGAGTTGGGAAATTGAAAAGAATTCCTTTTTTCTAAAGGATATTTTCAAAATCTAGTTCTGACATGAAAGGTGTGAGGTATCGCAGCATTTCCTTCCCTCAGAAATAAACTGGTAGAGAAACAAGAGGTTCAGATTTTCAAAATTAGTTGGTAGCTTTGACAGTTTGTGACCTTTTCTAGGTCACAAATCAGGTGTATGTCACAGTTAGGGACAAAAACGAAGCTTCCTATTGCCCAGCACTGTGCCACAAACACAAACTAAGTTGTTTCCTCTTCACAAACCTGCCTCATTTAGAATGAAGTCCCCTTTTAGATGCAAACAACTGGAATTAAGTTAGTCAAATACAAAAAGATTCAAGGGGAGTGCTTTCATCTCTCCCATACAGATCTCCTAAATTGCACACTATTATCAGAGAAAACCCAGAATGATCTAAAAGTATTTTTGCTGCCTGTAACTACTAAAAGTCCTCCTTCCATGGCATGGCACTGAATACCTGAGGAGCTGATCACTCCCTTTTCTACCTTTTCTGTCAGCTTTATTGAGAGATGATTCAGTTCTAAAATGTTATTTTCACTTTATGTTGCATAAGGTACATGTGTAGGATGTTTGCAAGACTTAAATTACACTTAAGTGGGAGGTTCTGGAATCAAATGTACCTCTGACATCTAATAAAAAGCTGCATCTAGCCTGCACACTTAAAACCTATAAAAATATCAAAGCAGCATCATCTTTCCATGAACAAACCAAAAATTGTAGTGGAAATTCCTGCTTTGCCTTGGCTTTCCTTTTTAAATGAATCCCCCGAACTACCTCCTTGTGTTGGTGCTTCCTAGAAGATATTTAATTTTCAGTGTTTGAATAAGCTGCTGGGCTCTGGGGGTAAAGAGTCCATTCCCACTGAAGCCAGTTCAAGGGTTAATTCTGGCTAAATTAATGAGTTAAATGCTGTGTATGCATTATTTGTTTTTCCCTGCTGCTGCCATTAGGAGATCCTTGCAGAACCAGTGTCCTCGGCTTCATTCTGAAAGGGAGGGAACTAAATGTTATTGTGGAGCAACTCCAGTGCCCACTAGAACACATGTATTCACACCAGCGCCCATGTGCACGCAGTTTGCATCTGTGCCTGGATCAAAAGCCATATAGGGTGCTATGGGTAAATGCACACGCCTCTGATTCCAGGAGCCAGGGTGGTCCCGCCTGCAGTGCTTCTCTGACAGAAATCATCTTCTAATTTCCATCCTAAATATATTCATTCTGCTTTCCGTTAAAGCAGATGTGCGTATCAAATGAAATTACACATTGAAGCAAGGAATGTATTCCGTGCCAAATTCCATATCATCTTTGCGTGTTTCCCTATTTCTGTGACATTAAAAGAGACAGACATTTGCATAGGATTTTATTCTTGTTTGGAGAGCTACTAACTGCAGACAAAAGCATTTAGAAAGTAGGCCATCTTACTGCTCTATACAATTGTCTACCATGAGAAAAACGGTCAGCATTTTAACTATATTTAATTAATCCTCACAATAGCTTTATAGAGAAAGGCGAGCTTGTATCACTAACCCCTCTTCTGTGGGTAAGAAAAAGCTGAGGTAACCAAGACCTGGTTGAGGCTCATCTCATGTAACCCCTGATACTGCTGAGTATGGGCCATAAGTGTAGGCTGCATAGAAAAGACAGAACAGCACACTGGGAAAAGAGCAGTGGCTGCTGCCTGGAGAACCCCTGGGCATCCAGAGCTACATGGGAAATGAGAAGTCACTAGCAAGAAAATAAAGAAGGGCATCACAGCTGGTATTTTGGACCCTGCTTTTGGGTTTTAGAAATGATCTGGATTAATCTTCCCTTAGCAAATGGGTCTGGTTTAATTATAATGTCTGATCTTGCTTTCCCCTAAATCCATCTCACAAAGCTATTTCTCCCACCAGGATGCCTGGAGGGATGAGATGTTAGGCTGTGCACAGTGGTGGCCATTTTGCTGACACCCTACATTCACAAACCTGCTTCACAAACTTTAAAAGCCAAGGATATTTTTCCAGAATCTTCTAATCTCACCATTGTCAATGACATTTATCCTCTTCGAAGGCTAGGACTCTTATTTTCTCTCCTCCATTCATACAGTTTCAGGAACAGCCATAGATTACACCACAGACTTTTCACTGTATTTCAGTGAGCCACAGGAGCTGACAGATGCCCCCTGAAGTGATTATCCTCATTTTGGAGCATGTTTGCTTTGCCTACGGCCTTTCTTATTGCCCATGGAAGTTCAGGGAATATCTGTACACATCAACAACTACATGCACCACCAAGGAATGTCAAGAAAGTGACTGTTTTTTAACTGGCTCACAAGAAGGTGAAATGCTGCTTACTCATAAAATACTGGATTAAATTGTTCACTAATAAATTTCTGATTAAGCCTAACCCTATTAAGGAACATGCAACTAGAAAGTTCTGAATTTAATTGAAACTACACCTGCATACCTTTTCCAGACTGACTCACACAGTAGTTTCCAAATGTCTTCCTACAGGTATCATGTAGGGTTAAAATATCATTGCAACTGAAATTTCCATTGCAAGATCAAAACCCAGGTATCAATATTATTAAGGACTCAAACACTTAACATTTTTTAATGAATATTTTCATTTGGAAAAATCATTGTATTTTAATTGAATAAAAATCTACCTGTCTTGTCTTTCAGTTCATCTTTTACATGTGATCTAAAGGGTTTCTGGCCTAATGCTGCTATGTAGGTTTTGGGTTGGCTGTTTTGTGTTGAATGCAGTCTAAAGCAAACCACTGCCAAGCTGCAAGACACAAAGAGAGGGAAAGATAGTAAATTCTGTGTGTCTCTCTCTACTCACCTTACTTTCAGTGTTAATGGTGAAGACAGTGTCTCTTTGGTTCAAGAGTTTACAGGAATATGCAATGTTAACTGCTGTTTCCTGTTTGTCTCCTGTCAGCACCCAGATTTGTATTCCGGCTTCTCGAAGAGCTGCAATAGTGTCAGGCACTCCATCTTGCAGCCGATCTTCAATCCCTGTTGCTCCTGGTTGAACAGGAAAAGAAGTTAACTAGTTTCCTTTCATTTGGAAATCATGTTGCTATTTTCTTTTTTAAGAAGAAGTCTTTGACTTCCAGTTATGATCCTGAACTTATCAAGAGCTGAGCCAAGATGTTGTCCAGCAAACAAACACACAGGCACAAGATCTGCATTTAGATTAAGACCTGAATGTGTCACCAATCAAGTTCTGGCGTTTCATTTTACTCGTTGCTAGAACAACACATTTCTTTTTAATAATCCAAAATGACAATGTACTGGCAGAGAAATTACACCATATGCATTTTTAAAGTGCTGCATTAAGTCCCATCAAAGCAACCAGAAGAAGATGAACTTTGACTATTTAAATGAATGCTATCCCTATTGTCAAGTCAGATGCTTCACCCATCAAAGGGAGAAGCACTGGAACAGTAAGTTTTCTTTTTGAAAATGCAGAAACTTAGAAGCAGATGCAAACACTCATCCTGATGACAAGTCACCATCTGTATGTTACAATAATTCTCCTCTTATCTCTTCCACTAGAGGTCAGTTTGAAGATGCAGCAACTCTGGTACATTAAACATGGTTATTGATTTAAGCTAAAAGAACACTTTTTGTGAAAATAAGAATGAAAGCACACAAGATATCCTTCAGAGTTGGCAAAGGTAACAGATTCTGATGAGATCAACATTACCTCTTACACGGTTCTGCTTATGGCATTTACTGTTATCACTTTAATTTTTTAAATCACCGCAGAGATTATGAGAAACCATAATGTTAATAGCTTGCAATCACAGAAATTCAGGATAATGAAGTATGGGCACAGACTGTATTCACAAAGATGAGACTGAGACAACTCCAAAAATCAAAGTCCTAAAGAGCAAAATGTTTGGAAACAAAATGAATTGCTCCATAATTCAACAGAATAGTGTTAGATATGATGGTGATGAATGATGCACAAGTGCCAATGAATGTAAGCTTTAACATGAAACATCCTTCTACAGAGTGCAGAAAGCAAACATGACAATGCAACAGCAACAGGAATTCACTAGCAAAAATGCCTACATGTTTAAGTTACGATTTTTTATAATACAATTTTATTACCAGAATTCCCTCGGAATTTGTGCTCAAACCTGAAGTTAATTTATAGTATTTTAAAGGTTTATCTAAGGACACAGACACATGATTGAATTATGGGAACTTCATTGTTTACTGTGTCGCCTGAGCCACAGTAAAAGCTGATGTACATGGTTTTTGCTCCTGGCACATGATAGTTTCTGTACACTTTTTCAAAGTTAATGCTGCTCAAAATGTTTAGACACTGTCATTGGTCTGTATGCCCTAGCCCTGAGATTTCCAACCCTCAGAGAAAGGCTTCTTGATATAAATTACTATAAGGTGTTGTCTGTCTGATTGCCAAGACTATCACAGGAGAGCAAGTGAGATACTTCATGCAATGACAATTCTTATTTTTAGCTACCCAGCAAGGTGAGCTTGGTCTCCAGATGCTGTGCTGTCTCCATTAACAGCTCATCTCTGTTGTCAATTGCAGCTTCTGCCTCCCGACGAAAATTGGCCCATTTCTGAAAGTCATCTTCATTCAAGACCTGAATAACATAATTCAAACAGAGCTCATTTAAAATTTAAATAAGAGAAGAATGCCAACATTCTGGATTACAAAGACTTAACTCCTATCCAGGCTGGTAAAGTACTGTGTTGTCTTTAAAATAACACAAACTTTTCCAAGAGAAGACTGAAAGAACTAGTAGTAATGAGAAAAATAGACCTGCATTCCTGTTTGTATACATGGCCTACAGCTGAGACTTTAAAAATGAGACCCAGAGAAACTGTTAAACACATAGCCCTTCGTTAGGACCCTGAAGCGGAAAATACGGTTTCTGAAGGTTGCTCTACGTTTCTGCCGATCTTGAATATGACCTGTGTGTTGCACATAGACGACTTCTGTATTACAATATCAGGCTGAGATGTACTAATGCAGTCTGAGGGCAAGATTTTTGAAACCTGAATACCAAGTGAAACAGAAATAGGTTGGCTCCTCTGTGGGCTTTTTATTTCTTGCTTGGAATTATTGTAGAGAAGGTCAGCTAGAGTTACCATAAGAGAAACAGAGATTAATGTTTTGAGACTATCAAAAATCCATCATCTGCTCACACTGAGGAAAAAGGAATAGCAGACTGGAGAGCAACCAAATAGAGGGACAAAAAGATGGGCTGTGTCTGACTTGTTCTTTGAAGCAGAAAGAATTATACCACTATATTTTTCTAATAAATCTATTAACATGTACAGAGCAAAGCTATAAACAGTATTAGGCTAATGCCCTTGTACCTTCTTAGCTATGCACAGAGTTCGTAGGCCATCACGGGCATAGTAGTCCAGATGCTTCTGTGTTTTTTCTTTTATTCTTTTCATTCTCTTCTCTTTGCTAATGTCATCTGTGAAATATAAGGAAAAAATTCCTTATTTTAAGCACAGACCATTTCAGATCTAATGGCCTAAGGTTAAAAAGGAGTGGGCATTAGTGAAAATTGGATTCCAATATAACAGCAATTCCTTTAAAAGCCCCAAAATGTTGGCAGTGCATAAGCTGAAAGCTTGCTAGAGATGCTCGTTTCCCTTAAGTTAACATTGCTTGGAATTTTTTGTTTGTTTGTTTGTTAATGTTATAGCACTCTTGCTGACAAGCTGAAATATGGTGGTCAGGCCCTTATGACACTATTATTGCAGAGTACAAAATCCACATGGGGTAGTGCTGTCAGTGAATTTTAATTAGCCCATTCCATATTCTGAGCACTACTCAGGTTAAATAAATACCTCACTTCTGATCTGCAAAGATAACACTAGAGAAAGCTGCTTCTTTTTTTATACTTCTAATGCCTAGATATAACAGTTCATGCAGAAAAAAGTACTGCAAACTTTTTGTGCTTCTTTACAGAAGACACAACAAAAATACCTCATCAGCTAATTACCTTTGTCAGAGTCTTCCAGCAAGTCCATTATAGCAGAGTCAGCTCCTTTTGTGTAGACAACAATCTCCCTGGTTAGAGGGTGTCTCACCACTACAGACATCCTTTTCCTTACTGAGTCAAATCCCAAAGTGTAGAGAATATCGAAAGTCAGGAGCGTGCCTTGTGGCAACCGCACAGTCACCTGTTCGGGAGTTCGGGACACTAAAGTAAAACTGTAAGCCTGGGCAGCATAGACAAGCGCTGCCTCATCTGGGCTTTCAGCCTCGTAACAGAAGTCAGTTGGCAAAGAACTGTTAGTCACAGATTTAAAAACTTCATCCAAGGAAGCACTACCAATATCTGTGCTCTCCTTGCCCTGGAGTCCATCTCCTCCACCGCTGGCACAGCAGTTGTTGCCATTGTCATAGCAATCCAAAGCAGCAAGCTGCTCTTCTGTATTCCTTGCACTGAAGCTAGCACCTAGGTCTGAACTAGACTGAGATGATGAAAAAGACTGACTAAGGCTTGCTAATTTTAGCCGCTGAAATATCTGATGAATCTTCTCCAGGGTGATTCCTGAAGGTTTTATTGGTGGTGGGACTGTGACCTAGAAATATGAGAAAACCTAAGATTAAAAAATAAATAAATGTGAACTACAAGATACTTTTCAAAACCTCAGTATATTTTTCTGTTTCTAAATGATGATAATGAGAAAATCAACTTTTTTCTTTTTTTCTTTTAGTATTTAACTGTGATGGGGAATTCAGTAGAGGAGTCACAGGTGAGTTAGCATCCAAAGTTGATGATAATTTGTATCTCTACCTCTGAAGCAGAGATGGAATCAAACCCCTTGTAGTTCTGTCAATAGCCTGGGAGATCAGAGAAAACCCAGTATATTCAACATACTTCTTATAACATATGTAATAGAAAATCTAAAAGAAAAAGTGAAGATACGTGGTAGCCATAGCTATTCATCAAACACAAAAAGCCATGTTGGGAAGGCATATTCACAGGCAGGGAAACAGTAGATATAACAAAAAAGGTTAAAGAACTAGAGGAGAACTTCCAAAGTATTTTTCACCATTTCAGGTTTCACAGAACACTGCCTTATGTTGTTAAATGGAAACATAATCAATTTTCCTCATATACTTGAAGTTAGATTACCCTTTGTCTTGGCTCAGTAGCTGTGGAGACCAGGACTGTATTGCAGATGGCAAGGGCAAGAAAAAAGTCAGTGATGGATGTGGAAGTCTTCAGATGTATAAAAGGAGAAAGGTTTTCAGTCTGGAGTGCAGCTTCTCTCACTCGCCTCAACAGCCTGCTATCAGGAGTCACATCCTTTTCCTGGAAGAGAAATTACTTAATGAAGATTTTTCCCATTTGCCCTTTTCCTTAGGGAAGAACTACCAACTTGAGAGCTGCTTCTTGCCTCTTACTGAATTTACACCTAGAATTATGTAAGGCAAACCCCTTCTGTACTTAACATCTAGGGAAAAAGGATACATTTCTAAAAGTTGTATAACTAGATCATTTGAATGAAATGCATCTTGAAGTAGTCTTTTGAGATCTACTAAAAATCAAGAATAAGCTATACTATGTCCCCTAACTTTGGAACTGCTGACTACTGAATTAAAGGGCATTCCAAATAGAAGTGTACTTTGGATCTCCCATTTCAGTTTGGGAGCCGATTGTTATTTCAACAGAGAATATACTGTGCTCATGGCTTGATTACAGCAGTATCACTTTTTGTTTCCAGAGTAATTTTACTTTGTGCCCAGAAGAAGCTGTCTCAAACTGTTCTTCTTCAGTTTTTACAACACATACATACATACTTCATTTGTCCCTGAAATGTTACTGTAATTTTATTACCACAGTCTTTCTAATCAAACCCAAATTTGCAAGCCAAACTACTTAATGTCACTTACCTACTATTTAATTTGATGTAGGGCTATGGGAGTATTACTTCTAATGGAAATTTCATGTTAACAGAGACATAGTTAACAAAAGCTTCCAAATTTAAGAGAGACCTTCCTGTGAGCCAACGTTTTTGGATGCCTTCTTTAAGGAACTGCCAAAGTGATTTATCTGCTTTCTAGTTCATCTCAGTTATTACCCTCTCATCCTTCAATCTGGCACAGTTTTCCTAAGTTCCATATATATGCAACAGAAGTCAGGCATTCACCTTCATGGCTGTGTTGTGCTGAGCTCAATATGTTGCATAGTAACTCCTGCTTACTAAAGTGGAATAGTGGTTCTTAAATCATCCTAATAATTACAAATAAATCTACTGCTCATTTTGCAGCACAATGCTCAGTTGAAATCTGAAGGGGGAACAAGGTTTTGCACTTTCTCTGCTGCAGGAGGCTCTGGTTCCGGTGGCTCAGTGTTTTCACGGGTTTTTTTGTTTCACATATGGGGAAATATTTTAAGTATAGATGCAGTTGTTTCTCCAGCAAACTGATACATACTGAGGATAAGCCTGATTTTTTTTTTGTTATGTTCTTGGGTCTATTAAAAGGAATCAGAGGCTGAAAAGTTAAAGCTATCATTCTTTCACAATACTGCGCTGCTGGAGACAATCACTGTGGGTAACTGTGTCTGTTGCCAGTACTGTGCTTTGTCCATATAGCAATCCCAAACAGCTTAACTGGACAATTCCAATGAAGAACACATATGCATAGATACAACTGTCAAAACAGTTATGTTGGGAATTAGATTTAAAACATGAGAGATCAGAAAATCACTGACTTGTCCAGCTATTCATATAATGTCCTCATGCATTTTCACAATTAGAATGAACCTCATGAACCACAAATTACTGCTCACAGATCTCAGCCTCTCCTATCTATCATCATCCCATCCAATTTCTTTTGCATCTATATCCTCAACATCTGCCTGTAGTTCATGCCAAAATTACAATGCACTCGTGGCTATTCCACTTCAGCAGAAACTTTCTGAACCCAAAATTTTCCTCTGGAAAAATAGAAAATCATCAGGTTAACTGTGGCCTCAGAGACAAGTTTTAAAAACAGTGATATAGGAATAAATATTTATCAGAAAAGATTGTCTCATTTTCTTTTTCACAGTGAAAATGGGGTGACCTGAATTTTCAGCCTTATAGAGACAAAAAAATTCAGACAAACAAGTCTGTTCATTGACCAGCCTCAACTTATATAAAAACAAACTAACAAAGACAAACAAAAAAGTAAATTAAACAACATTCATGATGATGATCAGTTAAATTTACCACCTTTTCAATGTTAGCAATTTTTTAGGGAAAACGCTGATGTTATAAAATTGCTAGTACCATTCAGGTTTTTAAATATCCTCATCAATTTCATAACATCTCTCCTAATTCATGACACTAAAACCTTGTGATGATAGAACAATTGAAATCTTCATGAAATGTTTTTAATAGCAAGACACTTTATTACAATTATTAAATCTAGAAGGAATGTGCTGTCATGATCTTAATTCATAAAAATACCTAAAAGGCAGAGTAAATGTCAGTTCTCTATCTTGTTCCATTGTT
The DNA here is from genome assembly GCF_000696875.1 of Nestor notabilis. NCBI lineage: Eukaryota > Metazoa > Chordata > Aves > Psittaciformes > Psittacidae > Nestor > Nestor notabilis. The sequence goes on from NW_009937962.1 coordinate 34,505, forward strand.
CAAATATGGATTTTTTTTAAGAAACTTTGACTACTGAGGTACGTTCAGGCCCATGATACTCTCTGTGTAACTGGATTACTCAAGATGCTCCAGATTTGTAGTAAGGTACAAATGTATAAGAAAAGGTGATGAAAGTTCCAAAGCACAGGAACCACAGAGATACAGAAAATGTTATTATCCCCATTTCATTAATAGGGAATTGGCTTGCCTGGTAAAGAAAGCTACTACTATGCATCATTTGAAGGACATCAACACACATTACACCCTCTGGGCAATTACTACATATTCATATTTGTCATAGAGGTTAAATGATTTATCCAGATAGAGTGACACCTATTAGCAGCTAAGGCTGGTTATTTCCATGACAGAAGTTTAATCTTCTTCTGTAAAGGAGATCTTTGATACTAGTTCCTCACATGTTGCTTTTACAGTGGAAAAAAAAATAACATGGCAGTGTATTTATAGAAGAAAATTAAGATGTCTGGCAGCAAAACCCGTAATTGGTGAAATATACTGGCAAGAAATTAATTTGTCACACTTCAGAAGTCTTATGAGGACCATAAGAGGTCCTCAAAAGTCACGACCTATGGGTTCTCAAGAACCAGTTGAGGGGTTCTCAACATCCCATGAGGACTGGGCTGGCAAATGCTAGGATAACAACTAACACCCCATATTCCACAAACAGAAGTATTGACTGATATCTGCTACATGACAGTGGAACTGAATGGGGCAAGTAAGATTTTATAATAAATTTAAATTTACATCCTCCCCCAAAAAGTCATTAAGTCAAAAACTTTGCCAGGAAGTTTTGAAAATTTTGAAGGGTTTTCCAGGCACTTTATTTTAATTGGAATTCTGATTTTGAAAGTGTTTGACATTCTCCTAGAGTCCATAAAAGCCTTGTCTGAAATGGCTGTTAAAAAAATTTTCAAGAAGAAAAGAACAATCTGATTTTAATTGGGTTGCCTTAGATTTTGAGATGTTTCAGATATAAAACTCATCAGAGCCCAAGATTTTCCTAGAATTGCAATGAAGACAATGTGTACTTCGAAGTCAGTACATGCCGGGTGAGTCAGAGGCCACCTAGCTACTGAAGGAGGGCAAGGCTCTTCAGCATCTTGCAGATTTCAACATCTTGCAGGGTTTAAGACCTTATCCTGGTTAAGTCCTATTAGTTAAATTTCTAATATCTTTGTGCTGCTTTCTTTTTTTTGCCTTGAAAAATGCAATATTTATCTTTTGACACACTAACAGACTCCCAGAACTGCTCTGGAGAGTGAAGCTTGGACATTTTGCTGTCACAGAGCAGGCGTGACTAAACTGTGCTTAACAGAGATGGTAAGTTGCAGTGTTAGTTACACTAACAGAAGTATGAGCTATGCTTGAACTCAGACTTCAAAGCCATATTTTCTTCCTGACCATCATCTCCCAGAAGGACCTGTGCCTCCTGTTTCTGCAAAGCCAGGCCCCAGAGTCACATCTCTAGGTCCTCTTGCACAATCCCAGCTCAGAATCCCCGCTTCATTTTGGTGCACCAGAACAGCACAAAAAGCTCACTCCTATTTGTGCAAAGTACCTCTTGTTGTTATAAACCACAGCCTCAGTCCTTGGACCTCGAATTCATGTCTCCTCCTCCTATCAAGCAACCATCACAAAACCTCACCTGTATGTCCCCTCTCTTCTGCTGCAGTCTTTGATACACAGACCCAGATTCCCAAACCCTCACCTAGGTCCCTGCACACTCCAAGCGAGGATCCCAGTGCTTTGGCTCCCCATTCCCTCAGCTCCTCTAGGGCTTGGATTTCTCCTGTCCACTTACTGGCTTCCCACCACAAAATGCAACAGAAAGAACTTAAAAGTGTTAGCTCAATCTCTTTGTACTCACAATGGGACTGCTAAACGCCACTTGAGACTGGTTGCTGTCACGACGACCAAGTGACCTGTTCCTTGTATGCCCCTGAAAATGAGTCCTAGCACTCTGGCACCTCCTTAAAGGTCTCATGGTCCTCTGCTTATAAGTGTCTGGTGTCTCAATATTAATGGGAGGAAGAGTGAAGTGCTGAAGTTTTGCAAAGTCATCATCGTCTAAATCCAACTCTTTGTGGGTTTCCAGGCGCCTGGCTGTAAAAAGAGAAAACAAAACCTTACTTCTTACTCTGTTTAGTTTGGGTTTTTTTTTTTTTTTTTTTTGCATTGTTTGGGAGGAATTCCTTGGCTGGTTAAAAAAACTGAAACAACCCAAATCAAACCCAAAACATCTCAGGAGCCAATACCAGAAAAACTTCACTCTCCACTTCAGTTACTGGCAATTCCTACTCTCCAATGATTATTATTGCAAGAGAACAAAAATACATTTTCAAACTGATCAGTCTCTTTTATGGACTTCTGCTAATGCTTGGCTTCTTTAGTTGCATTTTGCAGTTGACTGGAAGATGAGAGTGAAATATGGTAATTCACAGATTTGCTAATGTTTTCAGTCACAGTGCACAAACATCTTTTTGGCAGCTGCTTGCCAGCTTAATAAAATCCTTCGTGCTATGTAGAGAGAAAGCCACCAAGAGTGGGCCTGAGTCAAACCCCCAGATTCAGAGCACTGAATGCCAAGAGACTTCAGATAAGAACTTCAACTAGGGTCAACTCAAGAAAATGTGTAGCTGTAGCTTTCATATCACACAGAAGACTATGGTAATTACTTTTGGACCCACTGAGTTTAATTACTAACTAATCTCAGTTTGTGAGCTTATAAAAGGTTGGCTGGCATTCATTTAGAACTGAAAGAGAAAATATTCTCTCTGCGTGCTCAAGTGGGTATTGAATGCAGGCAAAGCCTGAGATGTCTGCAGAGGGAACTGGAAAACTTCTCCCATCTGACTTCTGAATCGTTTAAAACACCTTCGCTTTTGCGACTCTCTGTAACAGGAGTCCCTCACAAAATGAAGACAAATTCACAAAGTTCTACATTCAGTCAGAGGGCTCATTAGGTTTAAATATGAATATCTAAATTAATAACAGTTAGTTACTTTGAGAGAAAAGCTAATACAAAAATGTCTCTCACCATTTTCCTGATGTGAAAACTCAATTCCATCAACAGTACAACGTCGGAATACCATTTTGTTTTCTGTTAGTGTCCCAGTTTTGTCTGAGAAGATATACTGGATTTGTCCAAGATCTTCAGTAATATTTAGGGCACGGCATTGTATGGGCAAATCTGCTTCTTCATCATACAGGTCAATGTCATTGTGAATTAAGAAAACTTGGCCCAACTTGACCAACTCGATGGACACGTAAAGAGAAATGGGGATTAAAACCTGAAAGAATTAAAATTGTTATTGAGGGATGAGACAAGTCTTACTGCTTTCTGTCAGCAAAGTCCTGGCTCAAGTATACCAACATTTTTCAGAGAAACAGCCCTTCCTAGAGACTGTTGGACTCAATAATACTGATAGTTCAGGGGAGAAAAAAAAAATCCTGTCAGAACAGCAATGGATAAACAGGGACAATAAGTGGCAGATTTAACAGAAAATTTCTGGAATACCAAATGCGAAGATGGGCCCTTCAGAAGATGCTCTTACAAAGCACATTGTCTGGATGGAGGACCATGCTTGCCCTTGCCCTCCTGAAACTCTGAAAGGAGGCAACAGCACAGGCTAACTCTTAATGTGAAAAAGTTCAACAAACAATTCCTTTGCATGCAACACTTCCCACCCACTAGCTTCCCTGCCCCGAATAATGAATTCTTAAGACGCACAAATATTCTGTTTCAGTAATGAAGAATAATCCCCCAAGAAACCTCTGAGCAGCTCTGAAAGTTATCTTCATTTTTCATTCATTTGAAAGAAATTCTGTCCACTTAAATCTCAGCAGTTACCTCAAGAAATCTGGAAAGTCAATGTGATTTTTTCCACCTATCCCATAAAAAGTTCTCTCTCAATTAGGCTTAATCAGACTCAGATATGCAAGCATCCTACTTCTAATTTAGTTTCTTTTTTAAACCAGCTGAACTATAACTAATTATTATTCCCTGGTGGGAAAAAATTGTAATTTTTGTTTTACCATTTTCCTGAGATATTAAGTGGCATTCTATTTTGGAATTCTGGACATATATAGGAAAAAAAAAAAAAAAGGAAAAGCTGACATTTGGATGTAAACATCCTCTCTATTGCATATGCTACTGATTCTGGAGTTATTTAAAGATATAATACACATCCTTCCTATCTAAATCCTCATGGGTTTTAACTGCAAGAAAGAAAAATCTGCAATTAGAAAGAAAAAAAACACATTATTTCTCACTTGGATGATTTGAAACACTCCTAACAATATTTTCAAATAGGATTAAGGAGGTGCTGTACAACTATTAATTGATATTAACTGTTCATTAGTACTTATACTCAGTATTGAATAGCTTCTTCCTTGAAGGTAACACAGAGGTTTTTGTCTTTTACCTGCAACAGGATTATCATTGTCAAGAACATATAGAAACCAGCAAGAACTGGAGACAGATATTTGCCATTCTCATCTGGGACATCATAAGGTGGATGCTCTGAGAAGTTTCCAGTCCAAATGCCGTGACCTGTGGGAATGATATACAATATTGAAATATGCTGAGAAGTAAGGTGATTGACACAGCTTCTGAAATTTGCAGATATGGATTGCTATGACAATTAAAAAAAAAGAACATTTCCAAAGCAACAGACCCCAAGCAATGCTGTAAATCTAGTGGAGAATGCAAAGTACATGCAGAGCTCTGTAGCACATGCATATAGTTGATATGCTAGTAAGAAATGAGTGGTCATGGATATTTTTCTTCTCTCCTTTGGCACATGTTCCCCAGGGCTCCCAGCTCTGCACAGATCTTTCTTCATTTTGCATCTTGCTGCTGGAGGACTCCATGTCTACTATTTATCTTTAAAAATCCTCAGTACTGAAGACTCCCATTCCTCTTTCTAACAGAAGGAAACCTTGTAACCTCTATGTAGACAAATGGAAATCTTCCTTACCCTTCCTGACCATTCAAGATTTCAATTTGTATTTAGAGTTTACAGACCCCCTATAACTCAGAGTGGGCAGCTTGTTTTTAACATTCCTTTCAATCAAGTCATACCCCGAAGCTGCTTCTTCCCCAGTGTCTTAAATACCAGTAGATATCATTGTACTACTACAACAAAGCCTTAATTTCAGGACTTAACAACAGCCCATCGTGATTATTTCATCACCTTTCACACTACCCTTACTGAAATAAACTTTGCTCAAGGATGTTACTAAATTTATAGCATCAGAAACTTCACAAAGAGCTAGGATGAACAACTCAGTGTCCCTCATTGCATCATTGCTCCAGATGCCAAAAACTTCTATTAGTCCGCTTCCCATATCCAGCTCTGATAAAACTTGTATTAACATGAGGGAAGCAAGCAGTTACTTTGCAGCATCTGCTTACTAAAATGCTGCCAAAGAAATGTAAATTATTGCAGCAGTACTCCCTGGCTGCTAGGGACCACAACTGCTCTGAGCAAGGACAACTATGCTCTATAAGCACTGTGTGCAAGAAAAATCCTTAAAACCGATCCACCAGTGATATTTCTTCCCAGAACCCTACATTTAGGAAGGGCTGCAAAGTAAGAACTCGTGGTAGATCTACAGGATATTTTGAATGGAGGAAATGGACTTGTTGATGTTTTACATGTTTCACTTAGAATACAGACATTTTATGTTTGGTTTTTTTTGTTTGTGTTGTTTTTTTTTGTTTATTTGTTTTTAAAACCTGAGCAGATAAATTGTTTATTAAACCTTGAGACTACTTTAAATCTTAAATTTAAGGACTATTTCTCAAGGGTGCTTATACACTGAACAATGACTAATGCCTACATCTACATGACAGCAGCCAGGGAACAATGAATGTGAAGTGTCTCTCTGCCTCTCAAAGGAGCCTCTGTTATCTTTAAAGCAATGACCCATTCAGAAATCTGTGGGTTTAAAATTTGGCCCTTTCTGCAGAATTATGAGATCCTGTTAATCCTGACCTGCCTGGGACAGATTGCAATCAGAGATGGAAGTCAAGCAGCTGCTTATATGCAGTGAAGATGATGCTTTTGAAATTAGCAATCTAGTAAACTCTAGTCAGCTAACCCCAGTTACTACATTCAAGTGTGCTCACTTGCAGGGACCCCAGTAAATGCAGCCTGTTCCTACTTAAACAATTAATTCACCCCACAGCCTTTTATAAAGGGGCTTTTAAGAAGGAAGGTAGCTGTCAAGACTGTAAACAGGGTGGATTAGCCATATGCAACTCATGGGTTGTAAACTGCGTAGCTCTAGCAAACATCACTCCTGAACATATTAGAGGAAGACGTTACTGAAATGGAGGTAAAGCCACGTCATTTTACCTTTGTTGTTGTACACAAGGAACAAACATCCACTCAGGAGGCAAATCTCATTTGGCAAGTGCCAATTCCTGCAATGCATTAATTAACCCAATGGCTTTCATTTACTTGCTTTACATACATTTTACCACAACTGAAATAGTTGTAGCCATGGATGAATTTTCTCCCACCTGAATTGCTCAGGTTTTTCATTTTAACTTGTCTATCGGAAAGACCAAGGAGTCTAAAGAGCATTCAACTCTAGATCTGGTCTCACTCATGTCTATAAAATCAATTTTAACTACCATTTAGAAAAAAAGCAATGAAACCAAGGATTATTTTTGCCAGTGCTTTGCTTCATACCTACAGCTCCAACAAGACACATCACAAACAGGAGTCCCACACATAAGAAAATATCCATATTCATCTGTCGCTCTATCTTGCTGCGCTTGTAACGAGGACCGTTGTTATTTAGCATGGCCTTAGTTTCATGACCTTTAAAACACAAATGAATATCGTCACATTTATGTAATATTTTTTAGAGTTTAGTGTGTCGTTTGTGGTTTGGTTTTTTTGCTGATGGGTTTGGTTTTATTTTTGGATATTTCTCTCATAAAATGAGAGCAGGATATTCATGACTAATATTAATTTGACTCTACTTTCATTCAGTAATTTCATTGCCCATCTTCTTATTTAACTAAGTAGCAGAATATATATTAGAGACTAAATCTAGAGGATTACGAAAGACCTCCATTACTTTACAGATTTCAGCTGTCATACACGTTTTAATTTCCCAAAGACAGCAGGTTCAGTAGGATCACAAGGTTTATACAAATATTCAAAAATCAAAACTCCTTGAGAATAAAAGGAAAAAGAACAATAATAATATATTCTTGTATTTTATAAACAACTTGATTAGCTGCAACACAGAGTCCTGAAACCTACATTCGAATATTTTTCAGCAGCTATTTAAAAGCCACTAGACACATTCCAAGTATTAACTTAAATAAAATCCAACATGTCAGATCTAGCAGTGAGAGACACTAAAGTTATGTAGTTTTTCTGCTATGTAGTTGTAAAGTGCTAACAAAGCAGTAGGACAAAAAATATTCCCCCCACCCCCCAATCCTTAAAACTTACCGAGTTAGAATTGAGCTGATACATTTGTAATGGAAAAAGAAGTGCTGTGAGAAGCCAACAAGCAGAAATTGCTTTTATCTAAATATTCTCTAAACTGTTGCTCCTCAATTAGGATGTTTGGATACCATCTGTTGTTATATTAAATGGTATCTTTAATATTTATTTCTACAGTCTTTTTCCTTGAAAATACAGACCCTGTAGACTTGTATTTAGTTTTCATTTGTATGTGCATGATGTGTGTAAGAGGGACTGTTTTCCAAGCTACCTATTGGCTTTCTCTAGGGAAGTGATTGTAACTGGAAGCTGGAAGTTAGGTGCGATTCAATCAGTCATGCTGGATTCATTCCATGTTTACGTCAAAGGTTATTAATTGAGGCAGAGAGCAAGAGAGAAAATTACTCTCCAGCCTTATGTTCAGGACATTCACCCAAGAGCTGGGACTCCTGGCTTCCTGTTCCAGTGAATATGTAATTATTTACATTACGCAGCCTGGAGCTATGTCAGAGGGACCAGCTTATACTACCAATTCTCCTTCCTTTCCAACTCCTGTCTGTGTACATACCCACTCATCCCACATAGTCAGGTATTCAGGCTGGAACTTGTGAAGCAGGAGGTGAATATTCACTACCATATAGGCAGAACTGACAGCAAAACCCAAGTCTTCCCTTCAGCGAACAAATGTTCTAACCACCAAGCTACACAGAAGAGGAGGGTAATGCTGCCTACCTACACTTCTGTTCCTCCAGCAGCTATGTGAATCTTGTTCCTCACTTTTCTTTTATGTAAGGCTTAATAGAATTGTGTTGAAAACATAATGCCTCCCAGAAAACCCTCAAGGAAATGTTGATGGATTAATTTCAGGAAGATAATAGGAAGAGATTTCTTTCCAAATATCAGCTCTATCATTCCCTTCCATTTCATCTGACCAACAGGAAAAGGACACATCTGTAATACAGATATCACCTTGCAAGAAATTGAATATTAGAAATAAGAGGAATAAACTACTTTGTTCTCCACTAACCCTCACAGTTCCATATGCTCTGCAACACAGCATCTCACCTACCACTCCACTAGTACCTTGTCTCTCTATTGCTGGATGCTGATGGGCTTATCCAAAACTTTATTCTGGCACTTTATTATCCGAAAAGCATACAGATCTTGCTGCAGTCCCTATCATAATGGGAAAAGTACATTGGCTGTCACTCAATAATGAGGGTTTTGTGTATTAGTGCTATTACTTTGTGCAGAACCACAGGTGGCCATGAAAAGTATAACCAGATTTGGGTCAGATGAGAACTGCACAGGTTAAACAATCACATTAAGTGATGGCTGTACCCTTCCATTAGAAAGGAAGTTTGGGGAGTAATAGAGTTATAAAAATAGAGAATATCCCGTATTATTATGTGACTGATTTTGATTGTTCAGAAAAGGTCACAGACCATGATTAAAAGCCAGGGAATAATCAAAGAACCCTAGAAATTAGGCTGGCACTGGCTCAAGTGAGTCTATTTTTAGAAGAAAAAGAATAAACTTTTATACTGACATTAAGAATAAGATGTCAGTTGGAAATTGAATTGAAGACTTACTCAGATCAAAGACACCATTATCTTCAGAATGACTTTAAAACTCCAACCTTTGCTACTAGCACCTTAAGCAACATTAACAGAGATCCACATTAGGATCTGTGCTGCTAGTCAAAGGAACATACTGGGAAATGTTGACTAAAGAAAAATAGGAATTCTGTCAGGAAAAGGGAAGACAAGTTACTCCAGTTATATAGGGAATGATTCCTACAGAGGTTTTTATATAGGAGTTACATCCAAAAAAATGAGTCATGAACTTGGCTCTGGCTTTTCTCCTCTATCTGGTAGGCACCATCCTTATATGTGTCATCCAGAGAGACAGGCAATGAAAGATCCACAAAGTGAAGGCTACTTTAGAAACATATGGGAGCTCTGGACATTCAGAGTCCATGTCTGCAGTAGTGAAGTAAAATGGTCAGTTGTCAGGTAAAATAATCTGGATTGTCGAGATTAATCTAAGATAAGTGACTCTTGCAGAGATAGTGATTTTTCTCTTAGGTGGCTTACAATTGAACCCCTTGCTGCTGATTAGACATAAAACAGGTGACATGATTCTACTGGAAAGATAAAGATACCAATAAAGGGATTAATTGTTCTGTGTAAATTGACTTTTATTTAATCTACAAATAAAGAGCATACGTGATACACTTTATCTGAAGCAGAAGAGGGAACAGCTGGCAAAGTCAATAATAAATCATGCTCACTGACTAAAAGCAGTGGTAACACTCCAAAGGTAAAAGACACTGAGAAAAAGATGGACTGACCCTCTGCTATGATCTGGGTACTGACACTGTCTTGCTTGGTTCATACCTTTCCTGTGTGAAATTCATGGTTGCATAGACACACTATATCTATGTCAGCACAAACCTGTGCCCCTGCTGCATCCTCTGTCACCTCCAGCTGCTGCTCTCACTGCCTCCTGTGTGCTGGCACTGGCACAGCTTGGCTTTGTGATGATCTTTTTTTTGCTGGGTAGATCTTCAGCTCCACTAGCTTGGTGCAACTATCAGTTTCTACCCTATGGAGCCAGTGAGACGTCTCTTAGGGCAGCTGTGTAGATCTTATGCCAGACAGAATCAGTGTTCTAATCAGAGCTGCAGAGCTGAGAGTTAAACTCACCTTAGTAATTCTTTACTTGTCTGGATATTTTTGCAAAGTATTGCACAGAAAGCAAGATATTTGACATACACAAGGATACTGTCACTTGTCAAAGACTCAGTTCAGGACTTGCTGACTTTGGGGATGGATGAGTAATATCTTTACTTCAATAAGTTACGTAATTTTCCTATGCATAACCCGTTCTTAAAACAAAGTGTCAAACTGTTGTGCAATATCAGACTACACTTATTTACTTAAAGATATTTAAAGGGAAATTCTACGTTTACCTAGATAGAAAGTACATCTTACCTGCATATATAACAATTCCTATTGCAACCTCAGTATTTCTGATTGTACATCCACGAAGTAAGAGGCTTTCAATGTTAAAACCAACCCGTTCATGATTTGGCTGCTCCCTAGAAGAAATAAAATAAACCAAAACAGAACAATGCCTTTTTCTGTTCTAATACAGAAATAAACAAAATTTTTGTGTTTCAAGTTGAAATCAAGGCACTGTGAAGGCCCTATTTTGATTGCATTTCACTTAGCTTCAATTAAGACCTCAAGACTGTTCGCATGGTGTTGAGTATCATGACGTCAATATGAATCAAGTTTAGCTTTCAATTGGTACCTTATCTAGCAGATTGAGCACCTCATAAAAAAAGCCAAGATACATTATGCACCTTCATTCAGATTAAATTCTTTTAGAAAGCTGAACAGGGTTTGCCTGCTGTTGGAGGTTCAGATGAATATATCTGCACCCTGCAAGAGCCTCTGGCTCTCTGTCAGCCACCAAAGGGCTTCTTGTCTTTATGAACTTCACCTCACTTCTCTTGAACAGAATCTAGGCTGAGGCTCTTTTTCTCACTTTCACACTGGATGGAAGACATTTTATCCTGGCTGAAGATGTCCCATCAGATACCAGATCCTTCTGGCAGCACGGCTCATCCTTAGAGACTTTTCACTTCAGTCACTCTGGTTTTGGTATGTAAATATCAACATCAGAATTTATATTTTTTTCTAGAATATGTATCTTTTGCTGCTTTCTATTTCATATTTGGCATTGCGTATACCAGTAAACTACAGTGTCACTTAAAGGGAGGGTAAGGCTAGGTACTACCTCAGGGCTACGTACAGCCCTATGCCTATGTGCAGCTGCACGGATTAGGTTCCAACAACCTACAGCTTGTAGAATTGTAAAGAAAAAAAAAAGACAAAAAATAATGCCAGAAACCTGATTTTCAGAGCATGTAGATTCAGCCTTGATGTGTTCATTTAATAGAAGTTTTCTTGCATCCCCCTGAGCAGGATTTGCTGTGGTCAAACATGTCAGATGGATGTCGCTAAGTTCTTTCTTATAATTTTTAGCAGAGAGAATACTGCTGCTACTTTGTAGCAAGACAGTAGAGCCTCAATAGTTTATTAATGGTTCTTGGAGAAAAATGTAACCTATTCCAAGTAATCTGTGTTTACAAAATAGCTCAAATAACAGCAGACCAAAGACAAGCTCCACTAACTATTAGTAAGTAATTTTCATTGGCAAATTCTTCCATTTACCCCTGAAGCAGGGAGAGAAAGGCAGCTAATTCCATATTCCGCCAAGCAGGCGAGATAATAGGCATTTACAAAAGAGATTTCTGTTACAGACTTTCAATAGAGATTTGAAGATCTTGAAACCAGTCCTGGGGCCTAAAGGTATGTATTTGTGTGTGTTTTCTTGTAACCTATCACCTACATTTCTCTAATCTGAGTGCTCCTGTGCCATATTACAGCAGGATAATTGGAAGGATTGCTTCAATTTAGATTATACCCAATGGTCCTCAAAACCAGGAACCACATTCAGCGGTCAGTACAAGCTTGACCTCTTTTTCCCTTTTAAGATATCACAGTAGAGGGGAAATGGCATTGCTATTAGAGGCATCTTACTTGCAGGGCCTAAATTCTCAAGACCAGAATAAGCACAATCAGTGCTAATGGGTGATAACTCCCTGGTTTACTCATGTCAGAGGATCTCTCCATTTGCAGCTACGTATTCTTGCAGAGCTCCTAGTTTAGCTACTAGTAAACTTAACAAGGCACAGCTAGGGATGCTGACATATTCATACAATTAAATTACTTGCATGATGTGGGACATGCATTTGGTATGGGGCAGTGGGTATTTCTCTGATGTGGTGTGGGAATGGACATGGACCAACAACTGTTCTTAAGAGGGTCTTGGGAAACAGCTGCTGCATGTTAGAGGGTAGAGAACTTAGCACATGACCCATGCCATGCAAATTTGCCTTATAGCCAGGAAGTGGCCTTAAACCTGCTGAATTTGCAAATTTGTCAGTAGAGATTTCCCTGTTACGCCTTCTTCATTATTTAATGAAGAAAGAACATAAGGAACAGAGGATGTAGCTTTTTCCTCACATACATGGTAAAAGACGCTTTTTTGATACCACTCGAACATACTGGTTCAGTAGGGTTCTGCTTGCTTGCTTTTTCTAGCTGTAAGAAGAAAATCTGATTTGTTTGTTAAATTCTGGGTACCTTTTCCCTGTGGCTGTAAATATGAAGAAACTAGAGCCATGCAGGTGAATACCTTTAAACATTGGGAAGGATTTAGATTTAAAATCTAGCCTAGCCTGACCCTCAGGTAAAACATAAATGAGCTTATGTGTGAATTCTGAAGAGAGCTGAAACCTTGTGAGAGGAGTGTGTATGAAACAACAGCAAATTCATTGTCAAGCCTTTGTTCTGGCTTGCTTCAAAACACATATTCCAGTCAACATTTTATATTGACTTCTGAATCCAGGAATAGATAATAGTGGCATTTAATCATTTTCTGCAAAATATGTTCCCTACATTCAGTTCAGTTCCTCCAAGAGAAATAATAAAGTTCAGATACAAAACACATTTGCAGATAACAAATACTTACATGTACCCTTTGAATTTATTGAGATCATTGTTGGGCATTTCACAGATGATGGTGTTTTGGAAACGTTCAGGTTCAAACAAAGTATTCTGCAAGATGAAACACACTGAGAATGAGTGTCAAATATGATGCATACTTGAAATGCTAAAACACTAAGAGCAGCTAAATAAATGCCACCATCATAGTTGGGGGCTAGAGCACTTGCTTTGCTAGAGGCAGAGGGAGTTTAGCTCTTTCGGCCTGAAGCAAAGATTTGGAGGGGCTGAGATTTTCCTCTCTTGGATTAACAAATGATTAAATTAAATACAGAAAATGCTGTGCATTCAACAAGACATTACAGATGCCAATTAGTGAAAACATCTGTCTTCATTTAAAGAGAATGTAACAAATACTTCAAATAATTTATGAAAGAAAACCAGCTTTCAACCAAAAGCAAACTCAAATGAAAATAATTTCAGGATTTATGATGACTTTAAAATATGTTAAACGAGTTTTTTTACTGGCCAGGATGGTATAATATATAAAAAAATAAGAGCCCACACGTTTGAATAAACTATTACATTCCAGTAAGACTAAAAGCAAGACTAACATTAAATAAAACCCACCCAAAAACCAAACCCAAATTAAAAAAAAACAAAGAAACAAAAGTAAAAGATGGAAGGTAGTAGAATAAACCCAAACCACTGGGATAGACAAAACAAGACAGCTTTTCAGGCAAAGTGTTCACTTAAAAAGAGCTTGGAGCTGAACGGAGACACGCAATTTTGCTTGATTTCCCCTGTGTTCAAGGAAACAGGCCTGGGTTTTAAACTGCATGAAGCAGTCTGGAAAGCAGAGAGCATGAGAGGTACTTGACTGACATAAATGGTGTGGTTTTTCTTAAGTGAAAAAATACAGAGAACTTTTATTTTAGATAGGAACATGTAATATATATGGGAGGTGAGAAATGTGAAAAAGAATCATTATTGCTGTGCCATAAAATCTTTAAAAGAACCGAAACTCACTTAAATCCAAACTCTTCCCGTTAGGAAAGCTGGAGATCAAATCTGCTGCTGGCCCTCCAGCCTCCCTACCTTTTTCTACAGCAAGAGAGACTTCCAGAGATTAGCTTCCTTCAGAACTTGCAAACCATGGGAATCCTTCATTGAAATTTACAAAACTTTGCCAGACTGCAGGAGAGCCTTGTTGATTCTATACCTTCCTTACACTGCCAGTCCTCAAGTCTCAATTTTTTTCTCCACTGTCTTTTAGTGTTTTAATTTTTATGCTATTTTCTCTCTCCTGTTCTTCTTTTTTTTTCTCCGAGCAATACATATATATTTATGATATGTATAATACCTAAGTACATGCAAGTAGAGTCTGATTTAAAAAAAAGTTGGAGGAAATATGAAAGTTTACTGAATATAAGGGTATCTTGTGCACCTTCTGACTCATGTGGCTGGATATTTTTCAAATCTCCTTTAAGAAATATTGTTCATCTCTGCTGAATCTTGTTCAATTCAGTGAACTCATCAGGAAAATCAGTACATACTTGGTTGTGTTAGAAATAGCTGTACGAAAGGAGAACAGGAAGATGCAAAAGACAGGTGGTGGACTCATTACTAATGAAGAACTAATTGGCTTCTAGCTAGGGGTACAGAAGAATGATTCTTCTCCCAAAATTTTTTTCTCTTGATGACAATAGTTTTGTATTTGAAAATTCAAGTTAAAAAATGGCATAAGAGTTAAAAAATACAATCCTTCCTCTCAGTCTTTTCCAGGTGGGTGAATTCCATATTTATAAGCATATCTTAAACAAAAGAACTAATCCCAGTTCATACATATTTCCTTTTCCTCCCTCCTTAAAGAATCACACATTATAGACACAATTAAATCTGAGTAATTTATGTAGCACATAAGTCGCAGGAGTAAACAAACCTCAAAGAACAAGGAAGAAGTTGGCACAATAAAACCCATACATATCATATTTAGGGCACTGGGCTGTTTTGGTTTTTTTTAGCAAAGGTATTTCCTACACTAATACATTAAAATAACACAGTAACATAGTTGACTATTTAAGCTTTGACCTTCCTGAGCAATGGCTATCACCACAGTCAGAACTACATTCCACTCTGCCAATATAATACGACTTCGTAAGTATAAACACTCCTGGACATACAGTTTATCTAAATAACAATCCAAACTCTAAAGAAAACAGCCAGGAAGAGTTAGTCTTCTGATTTAAAGTTAGATTTTCTGATTTAAAGGAAGACTTCCTCATATTAGAAATGACTGAGGCAAAAGTTTCATGTTGTGTGATGGTAGAATATTGTTTTCCTCTAAAAGCAAAAATACACAATGCAGCATTTTAATTTTTTCTATTGACAAAGCCAGGGGCTTTTTTTCTTTGTTGTTTGTTTGTTTTGCTTCAGGTTGGTTGTTTTTTTTCTTTTTGTAGATCTCAACATACTAAAAAGTTTCGGTGATTCTCAGGGGAAAAAAAAAAAGCTCCCTAGTCATCATTGCAGGGCACTGGAAAAGGTATGCTTTATATTATGGCATCCACCTGAAAAAGTCCATAATTGTGCTTGCAAAGTAACTTCCACTTGAGCAAAGAGAAAGTAACACCGAAATCCAGTATCTGATCACAATTGGCCATGGAAATGCTATACTTTTATTTAATAAATCTGGTTGCTCACTGGCAGCTGTGTCCCACCCACCGGTAACCCCAAAAAGTCTTCCTAATGGCACTGCTACTAATGGATAAAAAATTGCATATAATTACTAGAATTGTCTGCCAGGTTTTAGGATTTCTTGTCTGCTGGAGTGATTCCAATGGAACAAAATATTCCTCTTCACATGCTATAGCTCCTGAAACTTGCTCTGTGTGATTTGAAAAACTGCCTTGTAATGTTTGAAATGTATCAGGTACAACTCTCCCTAAATTGTATTTTCTTGTTTACTTCAGGTTTGCCAAACATGAGTCAAGAGACTATTCCAGTAAACTGTTTGCAAAAAGGAAGTGATACAGCCTGTGGAAAAAATATATAGTGATTTTAAACATTCTAACTGAATGCCTGCTAACAATCAAACTGATGTCAAACATGTAACTTTTATTTAAGTTTTCTCATTTAAACTTACCTTGAGTTCCTATTCAATTACTTACTACACTCCTATAAAAGATTCCCTTACATCATTACACCTTAGTGTGCCTTAGAGCCGATCCTAGCTGAACTGCTGTACATTTACCTGCCTAGCAAACAAGCAGTGGTACAGCAGTTGCAGCGGAGATGCAAAATCCATAAGGAAGCCTGCAGCCACTTTGGAAGTGGGGCAATGAGCTCTCTTCCAATTTCCATAGAAAAATAATTCACTCCATAGTAATGGCTTTGCTGTGGGATGTACCGTGTGCTGTGACAACCTGTAGGGTATGGATGGCTTGTATATGGAAAAAACTTGCTGCTCTCTGGAATGTTGGTACTATGTATGGCGGGTTTTGGCCGCGGCTTCACCCCCTGCCAATGCAGTTTGCTGCGAAGAACAATTGTCAAAGCTAATCTTCCTTTTTATACAGCCATCCCTGTGCCAGAATAACAAAAATCTTTTAGGACAAACTGCTCCTTTTCATACAGTGGGTTAACTCCAACAGCAAAAATGTCATTGCTATATCAGCACAACCAGACGGTCAGGATTGGTGCACTTTGTGGCTGGAGCTGGTGGGCGAATGAGCCCAGACCAACCCTGCACTGCATGGACTGCATTTTCAGCAGACTTACCTGGCTGGAGAAGCCCATCACGACTTGTCGTTGTTTAAGGTTGGTCTCCCCGTCAAGGTTGGCAGTTTCCAAGTGACAGATCCCATTCTGATCAGAGGAGTACAGCAGTAGGATATCAGCTGGAATGGTCTCATTACACTGCAGCTGCACAAAATCCCCCACTCGGACATCCTTCCAGCATTTCTCAATGTAAGCATGTTCTTCCCTGTTGCATTAAAAACATGTCATGGGTAAACAGCAACATTAGGCATGCAGACTTTTTGATTAGCAGGGCTTCGAAAAAAGAAAGAAAATGGGGGGGGGGGGGTGTTACACATTGCTGCATTTTGTTTTAAAAGACACAGCACAACAGCTAGAAATCAATGATTTAAACTTCACCATTTACCACATTCAAATAAAATCTTTACATGGAATAAAAAGAAACAACAAAAGTTCTTGTTCATTCTAGCATTGGTCCTATAATCTCCCCAGGAAAAGACAGAAAGTCATTCAGACTAAGAAAGGTGTTTTAAAGAGTCTTAGTCAAGAAATCTAGCCACTTTACCAAAAAACGCTGGTTTTGATCAAGTGACTATTTCTCAGATACTTTCCAACAACATAGATCCTGCAAGAAGAAAACTGATATCTCAGCTACACTTGCTTCAGGTCTTTCCAGTTTGTAGCTCTCAAAAGATAATTACAAATCTGAGCTTAGCCCACAGAAACAATTTGAAAAGGCAGAGCGACAAAACAAATGACCTCTTAGTATTATGCAAAAGAAAAGCAACTAGAGACCAAGTTTAATGGAAAAGTTAAAGTAAAACACAAAGAGCTTCTAAATTAATTAAAAAAAACCCCAAAACCCCAAAGCAAATAAACCAAAAAAGTAGAAAGGAGAAAGAGCTTAAGGGTTTCAAGGAAAAAACATTATTATTTCATCAACAAACCAGTGCTCAATTCTTCAGGAGACAGCAAACTTTTTTGACATTACATTATCATGAGTTGATACTTCAACTGCTCTCAACCATCTAAGCAAACTGAAAAGTGCACAATAAGCAGGGGCAACAATAGCCCAGGTCCTCTAACTCTTGGAGAGGAAATTGTTTTTCAATATGAGTAAATGAATCGTCTTATATCTTGCTCTGTAAGAGAAACAAATGCTAATGGTACTTTACCAGACAGACAGTAAAAGGCTTTTTGTAATGACTCAGAGTCTTATTTTTACTTAAGTTTTTAATCATCTTCATCTATTGCCTGTCTTTCAATCAAGTGTTTGTATCATGAGAAGGGGAGCAGTGATACAGTTCAAAGCACACATCCATGCATTGCTCTAGAGTCAGGCCAAAGGCTACTTCCTGCTAACCTATTTTCCTGGCCTTCCATAAAGGAGAGCCAGGCACGATGCTGACAGGCAAACCCTTACACTTGGCTGATATCCTTATCTGTAAAGCAACATGAAATAACAGCATCCTGAAAAGGTTATTGTTAAGTTCTGTGCATTTCCCAGTGGCATCCCATTCTTATTCAAAAGACAGACACTCCTCCACTCCCTGCACCCTATTTTAATTCCTTTAATGTTGATTATAAGGCGCTTACTAAATAATGGTATTGTAGCAATTATTTTTACTTCTTACTTTAATTTTTAATTCCTGAATTTTTCATTCTTCTTTCTTTCGTCTGACTCTACTTATCTGCATGTCTTTTGCTTTTTTGCTCAACAACAGACATAAAAGACCACACTGAAGAACAGAGGTTTGTTGTAAGTTAATTTGATGCTGTTGCACATTTAAAAGAAAAAATACAGATCAATTTCTATTTGAAAAGTATTTAAGCAGGTGCATGTTGAGTATTGCTCTACAAAGTAGATTCTAATGTTAGTATAGCAAATGAACTAGAGTAATTATGAATCCTTCCCGTGTCAAACACTTTCTGGGTAGAACTTCTTAATCTGTTTGTTTAAAACATAAAAGTGAGAGTACAGAAGCAGTTTAGAGCAAGAAGATGGCTTGTCTTGCTATTCTAGACATATGGGTGCTATGTATAGTTTGCATATACTGTTTGCTATGACTTCTGCAGAGCAATCCTACCTCTCTGTATGTCACCTCTTACGCAATTCTGAGGTTTATAGAGTACACTTCTGATTTTTTCTGTTGATAAAATGCTATAGAAGGGCCTTGCCAGCCGGCTGTCTTCCACATCAGCCTAAAGAAACCAGGTTAGCAAAAATAATCCACAGAAATCACAGATTTGTAGTAGTTTTTCCAATAATTCCCTAGGAAACATACATTACACATAAAGCTCCAGGTTCTGCCCATTCACTAATAACAAAGGACACAGTGAGTCACTAAAGCCAAATGACCCCTTTCAGACCAGAGTAAAAGTCTTACTTAGCACAGGGACTAGAGTTCAGGAATTACTAGAATCCCAAACTTGCATTCAGGTGAACAGGCTGTCCCTCTCTCCCAACAAGCATTGATTTTGGTAAAGAAACACATTTGCTTTTCCTGAAAGAAGTATTCAGCTGGAGGTGTAAGATTAACAATTTCCTACAGTACAAAGGTTTCCACAACTTTGTAGAGAATTACCAATGGATGAAAGGAAGAAAAGTACTTCAGAAGGAACCTGGTGCACCCCACAGCAGCACAGGCCCAAAAAGATTTTGGGCCTAAAAAGATTTTTCAAATGAAGCAGATTCCTTTTAGCAATTCCTGTAACTGGGAACACTGCCCATTTTCTGTTCAGTGATTAAAGTTCATAGCACAAGCTCTGGCTGCTAAACAAACAAAGAAGCTTCATAAATATAAGATGGTCTGATGAGAAACATACAAAAAGGTCAAACACGTTTACCCAGTAAAATAAACAAGATGTGGTGGTTTTCAATAGGTGGAAAGCTGATTCTTATACCACGTGGCATAAGGACTGTGACACATCAAAGACGTGATCCAAGATAAAAGTATCTCAATACCTTCTCTCATTTATCAGTCAATTTATCAAGAGCACACTCAGAAAGTGTTCCCTTAGTGTCCCAGGATAATGGGTAGCATGACAATGCCCATGAGAGAACAGTGCTGACATAAAGAAGCAGTTAGCCTTGAACAATTGAAGTCTGCCAGAATTTGTTATTGGATTCATCATATCTTACCAGAAGGCCTGAGATAAATAGACTTTACAAAGTGATTTCTGGGAAGAAAGGATCATAAAAAAATCCTGCTGTGGCTGGAGATTGTGGGGTAACATGAATAAATTATTGACTTTGTGTCAACGATCTCACTTCATATTCTTGGATTCAACAAAGATAAATCTCAAACAAAAACTGGGTTAAAATGGATGGTGAATGGGAACAAATAAAACTTCTTGTTCCGCTCCCCAGAGAGATTAAAGTAACTTTTCATGTGCACCCCACAGCACGTTCATGAGTCCTAGATTGTCTTAGAGAAAGATCTTCAGATCTTTCTCACTTTCTTTATCACCTAGAACTATTGTAACAACCAGCTAATTCAGTTAATCTTATTTCCTTGAATTACGAAAAGCTCCATCTAGGATCCTTTTCAGCTTGAAGTAAAGACATTATTTGCACCTTCTAAATTGCCACTAGGTTGTAACACTTATTAGAAAAAACAGTGTCACAAATAGACAAACCCAAATGTTTGTACTTTATCATATGTAAAGTCATTAGAATGTTATATTTGAAAATGCCCCCCCCTCAAAAATCACCTACTTTATAAAGAATGCTAATGTTCTGAGATTCTCAGTTCTACGCAGACCACAGGTGTACTTAACCTGTACAAATTTTTTTGCAAATAGAAAACCTACACATTTTTAGGCTATCAAAGATTATTCCAGCTTTTACATGGAAAAAAGTCACAAAACATTTTCAAAGACCACTTTATGGCCATGACTTCAGAGATAGAAGGTAATGCCATAAAACTTTGAAAAACTGACAACAAAGGAGCAGATTTAGGACTTGAGGAAGGCACTAGATTGGAAAGGAATTGATTCTGAAACCTGTCCATAGGTCAAAGTGCAACACAACCTGGCTGACTATATTCCTAAGCGAGAGGCATTGTCTGAGCACAAGAAGATACTGTATTATTCATGCAAATTCATCACTGGCTTATGACATGTTACCATTAGAGTAGCTGGGAAGGTTGTTTTTGTGATGTGGGCATCAGCCCAGCAGCATCAATGATGTAACTTAGCAGGGGCCAGTCCTGTAATAAGCTCTCATTAGCAAGCAGCTATAGTCTTTCCTCATAGCCCCAGACTCTCAGGATTTCAACGCTACTTTAAGACAGCAATGAGCATGTTTTAAAGATAATGGGAGTGAAATTTTTCTGAAGTCTAATAAAATACATCTTTAAACTATTTTGGTATTCCAAATTCCTTAACGCTAGCAACAGATCCTATATTTTTATGTGCTAAAACTGCCTATCGTATCTTAACAAGGAAGTTATTCTTTCAATAATAAAAGCCAATATTCAACTTCTGTAATCAATTCAATTTATGTGAACTTTAAGTAAGTACCAGAACTTTATAAATGTATTATACGTCCATATACAAGGTTTGGGATTTCTTTTAACTCATCCTTTTTAAATCTGCTTCAATTTTATAATGACCTTTACCAAATGAAGAAATAAAAAGTTATGGAATATTGTGTTGAGGAAAATCCGATGTTTTTTTTAAAACTGCCTTGAACAAAATGCTATTGCTATGTTTTTTCTGGCACCAGCTGGAATGAACAGATAGCTCCAAGGTCACTTACTTAATAGCTGCTAATCCTTAGCATTAGTTTCTAAGGACTCCCATTAACTTATTAAGTTTCTGGAAGCCATAGCCTAGATCATCTTTTTTGCTACAATTGTCTCCTTACATGACCATGTAGCTCTTGAGGTTATATGGTAGAAACCTGCTTCTCTCTGGGTTTTAACAGTATTTTATAAATTCAGACAGTTACGATGGAATTCAATGCCATGAGGTCATGATTCTGCAGGTGTCTGAGCCAAAACCGTAGGTTCTCATTTGCCCTTTGTCTTTAGTCATTAGCTTCTGCTGCTGTCTGCTAAACCATTGCACCTTTTCTGTGAAGCAGCTTTAAACACCTTGGCAGGTAATAGATCTCAAAGAAAGCTCTGATTAAGTGCTGATTAATGCCAGTTGTAGCATTAGTAGTGTATTTATGCATTTTCTTCCATAGAGACTGAGGACCTTCACTGTAGCAGTACACACTGACTGACAAGAATTTCTAGCTCCTTGCTCTTTGACTTTCAAGTGCTGCTGCTTGGACCAGCTGAGTGCTGAAAACTTGACGTTTTTCTTTCACACTTATTCAGTTAGGCATGTCACATATTTCTTCACCACATAATCAGCACAATCACCATAAGCAGAATTCATGTTTTAATTATTCCTTCACAATTTTGGAACCACTGGTTTCAGGCACTTGCATGGTGACAAAACAAACCTGTTTACTGTTGGTTAAGGCCACTTTCTCAGCTCACAGGAAGTTTGAAGAATGCGTCAGCTTGCACAAACAGAAGGCACTTCAGTGAAACCCACTGCTAACTCAAGTATCCATAAAGTAGGTAGAAAAATTACTTAGTCCTGAAGTATGTACAGAAGTTATACAGGTGACAGAATGATTGGAACTGTCTTGATGGATAGTGAGTCGCGATAACATCATACCACAGAGTAATCCTACAGCCATTGTAACTTATTCGTATTGCTCCTTTTAACAGAAATAATTAATGTATCAGTTGCTCAAAGTTCATGTTTTGTGGCTGCCACAGGAATGCACCTCAGCCATGCAAGAGCTGGAGATCTTCAAGAGATCTTAAGCTTCCAGCTGATGAAAATAATGCACTGTTCAGACAAAGCACCACTGAGGTGTAGAAGCCTTGTTATTGCTATGCCCAAGAAAATTTTGCCTGAGGGAATGTGGTGGGACTTGAACTGGGTCACAGGATTTAAGCTCTCTCTTTTTTTTTGGAGTATCAAATGAACTCACTAAAACATCTAGCAGGCTCCTAGTCTTTAAAGTTATGCTTTGTTAGAAAACAAAAATAATAAATAGGAAGAAAAGGCTCTTTAACAAGTGAAAACTCAGTGCTGCTGAACAAGACTTTAGATGAAAGCTTTGGCAACAAAAGTCTTTTTGCTTACTGTGCCCTTGGCAAGATGGTATTTTCCTCTCATCCTGCTTTCTACTTTTCAAGCTTTCAGGTTCATCCTGGGTTGAATGAGCTGCATGTGATGTCTCTGGAGTCAAGAAAAGCTGTCTTTTATTTCACATCTGAGATTTGACAACAGGTCAACTCCTTTTTTCAGGCATGCTCCCTACTCTTCTTTGCTGTGTTCCAGAGGCCACAAACCTCTGTTGGTCACTGAGTCCCTTGCCAGTCCCAGTTGCTATCCCAGACATAGGGAACATCCAGGGGAGGTGCAATCTCTTCTCCCTTCAGAAGGTCCAGCTGATGAAAGCATGTGAATGTTTAAACAGAAACACAGCCTTTGTCTTCATTACCCAGTTTTCCTAATTTTAAGAAAATATATGGTATACTATACATACGGTAACTGTACACAGTAGGTTTCCATTGCTGTCATAGAGATAGATTGCCACACTGAATGACAAAACTTCAATTAACTGAAATGTTTCTAATTCTCTTTCAAACCAGTGAGTCTAGCTGAAGCCAATTCCAGCTCTTCAGCTGTTGGCAGTTCTGACTTCATGCAACACGGACATGTGTTCTTTGTATTTCCAAATTACTGTTCTAGGACTAACCCAGAGTTAGTGCTGATGCAGAAATCTTTAAATGCTATAAAACCTTACACTAGGCAGATAAAGAGTCACAGCAAAGGGCATCCTGAATTTTTTGTATCACAGATGTCAGCGAACCTACAGAGGAGGAGGAGATTGATGCTTTTAGGAACTACTTGAAAACCACAAGGCCTGAAAGCAACACACGAGAACTTTCTAAAGAAAGAGTAATCAGGCTGTTATATTTAGGTTGCCTATTGACTTACCTAGTTATCTGACAGCTCTACAGGATCATTCAAAGCATGTAAACAAGGCTTCTCTGAGTCACTGTCTCAAATATCTGAGTTTAGGTGATTAAAATTAAGAAATGTGAATAATTTAAATAATATTTTTATAGCTGCTGCTGTCTGATGTACATGCATGCAGCCAAGTGTGTTGCTGCGCCATCTTGAACTGGGCATAGTCCTTGTATTTGCATCTGAGTGTCTATTGAAACTCTGAGAAAAAAAAATCATTTAAACCTTCCAGAAGTGTGAGATTCTGTCTGGAGGCTATGAAGTTCAAAAAGCAAAGCGCAAGGTCCCACACCCGGGTCAGGTTAATCCCAGGCACAGCTACAGGCTGGGCAGAGATTCAGAGCAGCCCTGTGGAGAAGGACTTGGGGGTGGTGATTGATGAGAAACTCAACATGAGCAGGCAGTGTGCGCCTGCAGCCCAGAAAGCCAACCGTATCCTGGGCTGTATCAAAAGAAGTTTGATGCAGGTCAAAGGAGGTGATCCTGCCCCTCTACTCTGCTCTCGTGAGACCTCGCTTGGAGTATTGTGTACAGTTCTGGTGTCCTCAACATAAAAAGGACATGGAGCTGTTGGAGCAAGTCCAGAGGAGGGCCACGAGGATGATAAGAGGACTGGAGCACCTCCCTTATGAAGACAGGCTGAGAAAGTTGAGGCTGTTCAGCCTGAAGAAGAGAAGCTGTGTCGAGACACCGGAGCAGCTTCCAGTATTTGAAGGGGTCCTACAAGGATGCTGGAAAGGGACTCTTCATTAGGGACTGCAGTGGTAGGACAAGGGGTGATGGATTCAAACTTAAACAGGGGAAGTTTAGATTAGATATAAGGAAGAAATTCTTTACAATGAGGGTGGTGATGCATTGGAAAAGGTTGCCCAAAGAAGTGGTAAATGCTCCACCCCTGGCATTCAAGGCCAGGCTGGATGGAGTCTTGGGTGACATGATTTAGTGTGAGGCATCCCTGCCCATAGCACGGGAGTTGGAACTAGATGATCGTATGGTCCTTTCCAATCCTAACCATTCTATGATTCTATGATTTACAGACTGTTAATCTTAATCCTAGGGGTATATCAGATCCTGGCCATACATTAATTACATATCAAGTAGTTCCTTGAACATTATAGAATGTCAAGAAAATTAAATAATAGCTTTTAGCAACCGTTGTGTTGACATTCATTTACAGCTTACTTACATTTAGTGCTGGCCCATGTTGTTAGTAAGTTAATGACAAACTGGAGAGAGTTCAGAGAAAAGTAACCACAGTAGGTTTGGAGGGATTGACTGACAAGAAAGATGACGAGAGTGATCTATTCACTGATCTCGAATACAAGGTGTCTGGGCATAGCAAAATGAACATGAGAAAAATCACACATTTTTGAACATTATAATTAAATGTTCTGGATGAAGAATAACCTATTAAGTTTGTATGAAACCAGATGATCTCTGGAATTAAAATGCAATTAAAGAGGTATAATAAAGCAGAGCATCACAGAAAATGCTTTGACAATTTTGTAGTAATGGAAGATCCCTTGCTTGTGAAAATTTAAAAGCAGACAAAGTATATTTTGAAGAATACTGGGAGAAAGGAGACAATTGAACATAGGTCTGTACCATCTGCAACTGAATCTTTTGTTCTCTTCTTTTGGTGTTGAACAATTTCTTCTGACAGCACAACAGCTGTTACACAATTATTATGATTCCAGAAGTTTTGGTTCAGAAATTAAAATTGCTAAAATCAAATATTAGATCTAAGTTACTGCATCTCTCCAAGACACTCCAATGATTAGTAATTGTCTCCCATTTTCTCAATTAAATGTTCTTTAAATACACTACTTGAAGTGTCTTATCCTTCATTTGACTAACAGTCTAGATTCCCCAGTCCAGCTGATCTCTGTGAAAAGAAAATGAGGAGAAAATGAGAAGAAATGTGTTTACAGGGCAGTCTATTTAAATTAAATTTCCCTTGCTCTGTGTTGAAAGAAGGCAAGTTACTTAATTTCCCCTAGTCTTCAAGAAAGTTTTAGATAACATTCAGCATTTGGTAAAGATTGTTCTGCCTTTGTCTTTACTTGTTGTTATTTTTTAACAGGAACCAGAGTTCTTGTTACTGAAATCTGAAATATAGACTCTATACTCTCCAAGATTAACTCTGAAATAATCTAAGTAATCTTTCATTTTAGAATGGAAGGTAAGCTGTGTTAGCAAAAAGAATATTTTGCTGCCACAAGACTGACAAAATTTGCAGTGTTTTAAAAAGGACTTTCACCTATGTTAAAAAATCACCTACAGAAGATGATTCATAAGGAAGAAAATTGGAAGACATTATGCTCTTCCATGACTTTGCAGGCAGCAAGAAGAACAAGAAATATCAGCTTCCCAAAGCGCTATAGAAGCCTGATTAAAATTATTCATGATATAATAAGCTGTAGCTACTGATCCGATGGCAATTATAATTACTAATGATTTTTCAGGAAAGGATGAATGCTACAGGCTGAAGGCCTTCTCATTTTCCTTTCCTTACATCATGTTTTTGGGCAATAAAACCCTGGTGGTAGACAAGATTCTAGACAACACTTATCCATAGACAGAAGTCTCTTTTATGGGATGGGATAATCAGTTTTAAGACAGGCCTGTGTCAAGTTTTAAGCATTCATGGTTATAACTTGAATTTGGACCTGTACATATAATTCCATGATGGACATTTTTCTCTTATACAAAATAAGTTTTATTGTATTCCCCAATTCTCATGTTCTCATGGTAAAAGGCTTTCAGGTAATTTATATCTAACATGGTTGCTTTATGTAAAGCAATAAGATTCCTATGTAGATTCAATCAGTAGTACCTATTGCACCACTTATTCTCTTTCATACTGATTTTAACAAGTGTTAAGAAATAATCCATTGCTTCATGTCTTAATGCAATATTGAAAAGATTCAAAAAATACAACTAGATTTCAATCTCAAAAGTAGGCAGAAGAGGCAATTTTGCCACCCCATCCAAAGAACTACAGTTATTGGCAGTCTTCATGGAAGAGAAGAAATCTTAAGGGAACAATATTTAGAAACTTGTAAAATGTCTGCCTTTTTGGACAAGTTGGCAAGGAGAGCAGTGAGGTTTTGTTTCTGACAAGTCATTATCTATATGTGGGGATAAGTTTAGTTCCCTGACAAGCAAATCCATTGTTTTCCT
The DNA here is from genome assembly GCF_000696875.1 of Nestor notabilis. Classification (NCBI taxonomy): domain Eukaryota; kingdom Metazoa; phylum Chordata; class Aves; order Psittaciformes; family Psittacidae; genus Nestor; species Nestor notabilis. The sequence goes on from NW_009937962.1 coordinate 61,563, forward strand.
ATTTAACTAGCAGGATATAAAAATAAGAATCTGACAAATACATACAAGTGAAACAAACAGAAATGACAGCATTGTGTGATAAAACTCAGAGTTCTGCAAGATCTTGCTTGTGAAATTGTACATTATATAAACCACTGTTGATTAATTTGAAGTATGAAAGGCAGCACTCACAGAGAGGGAAAGTTTTGCTCTTCTGACGTTCAGATGTCATATTTTAACAAGGAGAAGTTATTTTTCACTTTGCTGAGAGAACAGGATTGATGCAATTTTCATTGTATCAAAACATAATTTTCAAAATTCTAAAAGCCCTAAAAGCAAGAGGTCACGAAACATGTCTAAGTAGTGAGCATGGACATGAGTTAATTCATTTGGAGATGACTGAGCAAAGGCATATATTACTGTCTCCCATTTTTAAACTGCGTTTTTACAGTTTTATATTACATAAAACCGAGTCAAAGAAATACAACTAAGAACTAGTGTACACTGTAGAGAATAAAACTAAATGTAGTTCAAAAGGTTATGTTTTTAAGAGGTTTTCTTTTGAATGTAAGAACATAAACAGGTCCTGTGACAGCATCTGTTTTCACTCCATGTTTAAAAGGCTATAGCCACACCAATACCATAAAACTCAAACTTACCTTCCCCAGTCTGAAAATGAGGCTTAAACAAAACAGAAATATCTTTCCCTGTATCAGAACGAACACCAGGTAAAATATAGTCCCTCTGATTTTTCCCTGTTTCACTTAATCACTGTGATTATCCCTGCCCATGGCAGGTGTGTGGGAACTAGATGATCTTAAGGTCTTTTCCAACCCTAACTATTCTATGATTCTATGATTTTTCCATCAGTTATTTATTAATTGTTATAAACACAAAGCCTCACCACTGATAAAAGATCTCAAGCCAACTTTTTTTGAAAATAAAAGCTGTATGAAACTCACCTGCTGTAGATGTAGCATCCCATATGATTGATTTCTTTGTCTAATTTATACCGACGAAAGTCCTCCCAAGCATCTTTAACGGCTGTAATGGCCATTATAGCACAAATTGGGATCATAGAAACTTCTGGTTGGAAAGCATTCACCACTGGCACAAAATTCAGCAGTGCAATGACCACAAAATAAATATTAGCAAAGCGATGAAACTGCTCCCAGATATTTTTAGGGAGGAAAGTCAAGATGGTATATTTTGTGGTCTTAATCTTATTGGAGTCATAGTATCTGTTCGGATTTTCCTTCCACTTCTTGCTCCCAAAGGGCAAATTGGAGATGATCACTCGTTTATTTTCATTTTTCTTCTTTTTTTTCTTTACTTTTCCTCTCTTCTCCAGCTCTTCGTTTTGGATTTCAGTGTCTGGAGTACCACATCGGCAGCAGGTTTCCTTGAAAAAATGTTTTTTCCATATCATTCTAGAGAAGCAGCCTGGAACACTTTTCCTTGACATCTTGTTTTCATCTCAAAACGCAGCCCCAAGTTGATATCCAACAAAGTTAGAAGAGTTCAGTAATACAAACAAAGTCTTAAGTGGCAGAGAAGAGTCAAGGTGTCTGCATCCCAGGGCTGCCTCTCCTTCCAATCCAGCCTCCACCTCCCTAGGGACAGGTATTATCCTGACTCAACTGCGTCAGGTCCTAGAGCCTGCTGGGGAGGCTGCACCTCGCATATGACAAAAGCAACCTGAATGTTTTGTTATTCCTGTTAGCATACACCGGGACGCCCCGTTCAGAGCATTTTCCTGGCATTGACTATCTGCTCACATGAAGTGTCTCTATGTTAACACAGAATAGTGACAAAGAACAGAGAACACAAGCGCAGTTTTCACAGTTCACTCCATGAGTTTCAGAATCATTTTATAAGCTTGGGTGTTGCCAGGAAGTTCAAAGGTAATAGGCAGAATTGTGTGTCCCAGAAGTCGACAGGTGATTGCTGTAAGTCTCAGTACTGACACTATTTCTCTCTTCTACTTCCTCTATCTGCTGTTTGTTTTCATGACCGTAAAGTGGATTATTAAATAAACAAACCTACGATACGGTAGTTGCGAGACTCATCCATAAACATAGGCAATTGAAGGGCAGCTTACCCAGATTTCGCCTCAGCCTGATCTTTCTCTGGTAGACCTCCTGCTTCTGGACACCTAAAGCATCCCTCTCTCACCCAGTCACCCTTTCCAGCTTCTCATGTCTTCTTTCCCATTAGTCGCTGTGCCTCTGACACCTAAGTATGCAGGCACAGATGAGGGTTAGATTCCATGAAAGCTAATGAGATGTGTGCAAATCATAGTAATTTTTTCTCTATGACCTGGAGTTGAGGAGATGAGAAAAAAGGAAAAGACCCAAACATTCAAACTTCTTTTAAAGGAAAACTCCTATCTGTTTCATTATGTAGTGACAAGCTAAGTACTCTCAAGTTAGTACTTGGACAAGAAACTATGATGAAATAAAAATGTTGCAATAACAATTGCACATGAGACTATTTCTTCCTTCTGAGTCAGTACTGAGCAAACATTGCAGCTTACTACAGGTGTCGTACCATTTCCAAAGTGAAACTGTGCTGTATTGATCATCTGTGGTTACTACAAATCCTACACATTGTTTCCTAGTTCCTGGTTATGCTTCGATGTAGTTGATTATTAATTTTTGTATTAATGGTTTTAGTGTGAAAGCTCAGAAAGACATTGCTTGAATTTGTTAAACAGCCCCAGTAATCCTTTCCAGACTTGGATACATTTCATTTTCCCTCTGGATTCTTCTGCTGTCTGGGGAGGATTCTGTGTGTGTTGGCAAGCTGTTTTGGAAACTTGGAAAGAAAACTTGTATATCAGCACACACTGCTGTGATATGAAACTAAACTTCAATGATCTCAGGATGACTTAAGTGAGAGAAATAAGGCAAAACAAAATTCTTTTGTAAGAGCTTTTCCAAACTTACTTACTCCAAAGGGTCAGTGAAGGAATTATTGCAAAATCAGATGAGCAGTTTCCACCACATCAAACACAAGGAAAAATAATTGGTTTAGTTTACTTACTTGTCATATACCCTGGTTTTAGAGGAGTTTATCATCTTATCAAATTGGTATTTTCTATAGTCTTCAACAGCATCTTTAATCATACTGGCAAGCAGCACTACAATCAGAGGGATCATAGTAATCTCCCTGTGGAAGACTTCCACTTGTGGGAACCAGTTCAAAACCGCCAGAAAGAAGAAATACAGATTACCCAGCCTGAAAAGGTAGAAAATAAATTAAAAATAGCCAGAAATTAGAATGTGTCCTTTTCTTAATGAACACCCCCTATTTTGTGTCAAAGGAACATTAATCATTTCACTCCTTTACCCTCCTCTTCCTTTCCCAGAATGAATTAATCAGTTGCTTAACTGAGATGCTAATTTTTTCTTTAGAAGAGCCTGTGATGCACATTTTAATAGCATTATAGCTACCTCAATTTTTCCACTTATTATGAACACCTTTTGCCTCTAGGAGCTGAAACTTCTTTAATGATCCCTCCCAATGCCTGAGTCCTGAAAATAAGCTCAAAATCGAACAAAAGCCTCCAAAACCCCAAACCAGTGTAACAGAATGGGTGTAAAAACCCACATGTTCAGAATGAAAGATACACAAAGTATTCCACTGGTAGAAGGTCAAACTATAAATGTGTAAATCTAACACAGAATGAAAATTTCAAAGCTAAAGATGTACATACAACTTTCATTTATATTTATCATAATGACATTTCCATGAGCATCTTATTAACACAACTCATTATGCTGGGCACATAATTTCAAACCACCACTTGGAAAGAAACCTGACCTAGCATTTGCATAAATATGCATACTTTTTATAAGCTAGTAAACAAAGTTACTTGCATGCCTCTGAAATCTACAGAATTTCATGAGTGTCTCAACACATCCAATGAATTTTTTTAAATCTTCTTAAAAAGTAAGGTTTATTCAACATAGATTTTTAAACAAAAACTTGAAATTTTTACATAGAAAACTCTTCTAGCACTCAAACAGGAAGCTGACCACAGCATCAGTTAAGTGCTCCTAGTGTTGACTTGTTTTAAACATTTCAGTGTGAATTAAGTGACATTTGGTTACAAATAATCACCACCTAGATTTTAGTAATGTGACAACTACAAAAGCAACCGTTCTCCATCACTCTCACATATCACTGACTCAGAGAGAGCTCTTAAATCTCATGTATCATTGAATTATATTTTTTACCTGTGAAACTGCTCAAAAAGATTTTTGGGTAGAAAAGTGAACCACGTGTATTTTGTGGTCTGTATCCTGTTTCCAGAATAAAACGATGAAGCTTGTTTCCAGTCTTTCCACTGTCTTTTATTGTCAGGAAACACAATCCTCCATTTGTTTAAGTTGAGTTTTGGTTTGTCTCTGGCAGAAGACAGCAGTGGTGTTGATTCTGAGAGAGTCTGGGAGGGGCTTTGAGCCCCTAGTCGCTGCCAGCGGTACAAAGCAGCGTCCACAGACAAAGCCATTCACAGCAGGGATGTCAGGCTGAAAGACAAATGCATGACAAGAACTAAAACCTGATTCCATTCTTGTAGTAAATTCACTTCATGTTTTGCTTCATGCAGAGGTTTAAAGCAGCAAACAATACTCAGTGCATTGCATGTTCAGTCTTTGATATCAGCACTTTCTGCAGAGAATGCACAGAATAAAGAAGTGTGACCAGCAGGTCAAAGGAGGTGATCCTGCCCCTCTACTCTGCTCTCGTGAGACCTCACTTGGAGTATTGTGTACAGTTCTGGTGTCCCCAACATAAAAAGGACATGGAGCTGTTGGAGCAAGTCCAGAGGGGGGCCACAAGGATGATAAGAGGACTGGAGCACCTCTTATGAAGACAGGCTGAGAAAGTTGGGGCTGTTCAGCCTGGAGAAGACTGCATGGAGATCTCATAGCAGCCTTCCAGTATCTGAAGGGGGCCTATAAGGATGTGGGGGAGGGACTCTTCATTAGGGACTCTAGTGGTAGGACAAGGGGGAGTGGCTTCAAACTTAAACAGGGGAAGTTTAGATTAGATATAAGGAAGAAATTCTTTACAGTGAGGGTGATGAGGCACTGGAATGGGTTGCCCAAGGAAGCTGTGAATGCTCCAACCCTGGCAGTGTTCAAGGCCAGATTGGACATAGCCTTGGGTGACAGTTTAGTGTGTGGTGTCCTTGCTCATGGCAGGGGGGTTGGAACTAGGTGATCTTAAGGTCCTTTCCGACCCTAAAAATTCTGTGATTCTATACAACAAAATCTTCAATACGGAAATAGTTATTTCTATCTTGGGAGGAGGTGGAAATCCCAAATCTATTTTCTGTGTGTTATAACAGCAAACTACCATAGATAAAGCCACTTTAATAGAAATGAACAATGGCTTTCCCATCACAAATTCTGTATCATTTCCCTCAGTCATAAACTGTCACCAAATCTATTCAGGTATTTTTCCTCAAATGTCTGACTTTCTTACAATACTTTTTCTGTTCACAGTTACTTACAAAGGGACTGATTCAGGTGTTGAATCTTAAAAGCTTAGATAATAAAAAACCACAGCATCAGCTTAATCTCATTTACACTCACATAATAGTTTTCCAGAGTCTCTGTAGAAATATATTTTGAATGGAAAATGCCAGCCAGCACTAAAACAATTTGTGTTTTATTGGTTGGAGAGATAAAGGAATTAAATCTCCCGGTGCTAATCCTATTATCACTGAACACTTGTCTTTTGATTTGTTCACACATCTGCAACTGCAATTGCGATCCAGAGTGCAAAACACTCAGGCTCCAGCAGCACAGGTGTATATACCATTATGTTGAATCTAAACACAAGTAAAATCTCAAACCAACAGCAGGAGTTTGGGGACTGGAAGCTGCTTTACAATGATGAGGCACTAAATGTGAAAAAGCAAACAGGAAAAGTTACTGGCCTTGAGCAACTTCAAGGTTCCACTAAACAAAACATGTGAACTGAACCTACCTCACTTAGGCTTGAAATACAGAGGCAAAAAAACCCCAACTTGGACAGTGGTCATTTAGATTAATTCACTGAAGAATCGCTTTAAACTTTATTTACTAGCAGCTGAGAATATCTGCATGTGTTTGTACCAGTCTAAATAAACACATTTCAAATACATTAAACCTTTGAAATTGTTTATACCAGTGAGTTCTTTGTTTCTCCAGCTTCCTCTTCCAAAAAGCCTACCTTTTACTGCATGCAATATATGACTTCCTTTGGAAAAAAGACTTATTCATATTTAAAATATGTACATGTTTGAGCTTGGAAGGGGGAAAAATATACTGTGCTGAATTTCACTAACACATTTGAAGTATGTTGTTTCATCAGCAAACAAGAAGTATTGTTTATACACTATTACTCACTAGCTGCTCAAAAACCTTTAATTCAGAGTTCAGGTTGCTCAGCAGTACCTGGGGAAGCTCTACAATGTTGGGAATGGCTGGTAATGAAAAGACAGAAGATGCAAATATAATACTTATTATGTTGGATCAGTAAGAATTAGAAAGGAGCCTAAACTTGCCATCAATGTTAGGAGACGACCTAGCAGGAAAGAAGAAAGTACTCAAAGATATGTCCTTCTGAAAAATGGCAATTTTCTATAATTCAGCTAACTGCTTACATGAATTTTCTAACTTACTGGCACTTCGATGTGTTATGACAGTTACTTTCTGTAAGGTAGGAAATCCATAAAAATATTGCATTCCTCTGGCAATGTATCTAATGCATCTGTCCCAAATCTTTCTAAAAGAGCTTCATAAAATCCCTTTTCTGCAATTCTAGTATATTTTACATGTTGACATCCATTTGATTTATATTTTTACAGAGATATCACTAAAAGAACCATTAAGAGTGGGTTTTTTCAACATACATTGACTAAAGAGATTGATTTTCTTCCATCTAGCATGTTTAGGATTTGCCATATATTCTACTTCAGCACAGATGAGGTCAGAAATGACAGAGAAGCATCAGCCATGGCTGCAGAAAGTTGTATTATGCTCATTTACCATTTAACTGCTCGAGGTGCAACATGATGAGAAATACAAGGAAAGCACATGGCTGCACTTCAGCTCAGCACCTGTCAGACTTGGAAAGTAGGGGACAAAAAGAAATCCCTAAAATCACAAAATCTAATAAGTGGGAGGGAGCCTGAAGAAATTATTCACGTAAGTCATACAGAGGAATATCCATTACAATTTCCCTCTATTGTTATATAATCATGGCAGCATAAGCTTTTAGTGTCTCATTGTTCAATCTTTTGTGAAGTTCTAGTAAATTAATGCTATTACTATCATTCCCACAGAGTCGTAATCAACAGCATAAAAAGCCTCAGTTTCAGGAACCTATTTTCCCTCTTTCTTTCTATTCCATTATTAATGGATGTACTGTGGGTAGGTCTCAACAAGGCAGACATATTTTTCCCACATGGTTTTCCAGGGAGAAAAAATTAGAGAATCTAACCTAGGACAAGTTGTGTCCCTCCTTGTGTAGTTGCCACTCCAGTTTTCCACAATCACAGATATATATTAATTATTTGGATTATAATTAATCATTACTTATCTTATTCCTCCTTTTAGGAAAGGCACTCCTTCCCTCAGTCCAGAGGTATGTCACTCTTTTCTTTGACCTTCCAGTGGAGCTACCAGGGTCTCAAAAGACAGACAAGAAGCTAAAACATGTCTAGGTATCTCAATTCCTGAACTTCTGCATTTGGAAAAAAGAAAAGCAAGATATAAGCAATTAAACTAATATCTATTTATAGCAAAGGTGCAGAAGTGTGTCGGCTAGATACCCAGTTACACCAAAATGTGAGATGAGAAATGTGTAAGCTGGTGTTAACACAGGAGGTTAGATGCAATAGTCACACCTCACAAGCCTCTATCAACATTTTTGAAATGTGAAGGAATAACCAAAGTTCAAAAACCTTTGTACCTTGCCCATAAAATTATGGAAGAATGTATGTCCAAGAAATTTTCCAAGATTTCTTTTTGATGAAAGAGTGAACAATACACTGTAAATTAAAATGGCATCATTCACACTGTCATCAGGAAGGTCTTGACAGATCAGAATTTCTTTACAACAAAAGGAGGACTGACATATACAGACTTCCTGTAGAGTCTGAGATGTATCAGACAATTCAGAGGGATAACATCATTAAACATTTTTTGTCTGTTCCATCTACATATGAATTAAAATATCCAACTTCTATTAACTAAAAAGAGTGCATCCTGCTATTCTTGGAAAATATATACATTTTGCCTAACAGTTTTGTAATGGCACTTCGAAAAAATACTGTTTGTGAAAAGCTATTGACTATCCTGTCTCAGAGAGATGATTTTGCATATGCAATAAACACAATAGGAATGTATTTATTGCAACAACCAGCCATTAATTATATCTTATAAAACCTAAAGTCACAATTCATGTTTTGAAAGCCTCATCTGTTTTCTTCTTGCTGCATTTAATCAATGAGTGAAACTGTCACCATTGTCAAGATTAGTGCTACATTTCTGCCCTAAACATCTTCTGTGAAGCCAAAGCATGCTCAAGATTCAGCAGATCCTGTGGTAAGCTTTCACAAGTAGCCCTTGCCTGTATCTATAATATAAAGGCATCCAGGGCATGTGAACATATTTGGGAACTAGAGAGAAATAGGATAATTATTTATTCCTTCTGTTGAGAGAAGAGCTAAAAAACAGAAACAGAAGAAACGATGCTGAGTCCTTTCCAAGTGTGGATTTCAACATGTTCAGCTGGTTCAGCGTATCAGAGATGAACTACTGTATACTGATCTGTCTCAAGCCCTCTCAGACCTATGTTTGTTCTTTTAGTATTTTTTAATCTCATAACATGGTGGGAATATATAGATATTCTCATACAATGATGATATTTTTTTGACAAGACACATACCTTAAATAAGAAGTAAACTAGAAGCAAGATAACATAAGACCTAGCATGCACTTGGTATAATTTGGAGCATTCTCAATTTCAGAATGTTCAGTTGAGAACTTTTATTTGTGAGCACTGCAATTGCAAGCCAGAAAAAATATTTGGGAAATGTTTCCCTTTATTAGAAAAGGAATGCCCAATGATGGTGTTTTCCTCTTGCATACTTATGTTGACAATGGGAAGAGCCCCTCTCATAGTTTTTCATAGCTAGTCTATATGATTAGCATCCTGCCTGTGATTGCCTAGTCTCATCCAACACTAAAGAAAATTTCCCCTTTTTGTGATAGAAACAGACTGCATTAGAGAGCCATGCCAATGCTATTAACAAAGAAGGATCAGTTGTGGCACATACAAGTATTCTTCTTAAAAGTTATCTTTTTTGAAGCTTCTTGTACTAAAAAATGGTATTGTTGATTGTAAGAGAAAGCTCATCAGGATGTCAGAAATAAGAAAACAACTTTTTCTCTTTTGAAGTTGCTTCATTCCTGCCAAATGACAGGCTCAGCTGCAGATCTCTGCATCCCAGACTTCAGAAGCTGGAGATGAATCCTGCTTCTCTTGCATATGCACAAATCCTTTTACACAATCATGCCTCATGTGCAAGGAGATGATAGATCCACATTAAAAAGAAAACAATCCTGCTCATATGTAAAACCAGCTTCAGAAGCTAGCAATACAAAGCTGCAACTTTCAGACAAGGTCTATACTCGTTTTCAAAGTTGGTTGAGTATTTCTGAAAAACTGACTTCAGGGCAAAATTTCAGACAGGGTGGAGCTTATTTTTGAGAATCAGTACTGTGAGAAAATGCAGATGTAGCACTTAAATGCAGATATGTGCATTATCAAGAACTACAACTAAGAAAATGGCCTTCCAGGTTTTCATCTGATATTTTCATTTTGACATTGCCTGTAAGACAAGAAGACGTTAAATAACACAAGACCCTCTAATACTTAATTCCATTACTCCAAAACTTCTATTATATTTCATAATTAAAAGCAGCAGCAATTTTTCTTCTTGATGCCCTATATGGATGAAGTGGCATCCATTCAAAAGAGTCATTCAGGGGAAGGTTTGGCTGGGGAGATAAACATTACCAAGTGAGCTGAGTATTCTAGAAATTTCAGCCATAAATTTCTTTATCTGCTTTGCTAGGAGGCTCTTTCATTTTTTGGTGATACTATTTAGAAATACCTCCTCAGTGACATCAGTTCAGAAAAAAAAAACCTTTTGTGGTTAAGACTAATGGAAAAGGGAAAGGAGATTGGGAAGAATGAGGAAGGAGATTACATTGATTAGCAAGATACAGAACACAGCTAAAATTACGCTGTAACATTTTATATTACAGAAATAGTACTTGCAGTATGAAAGTTGCTAGAAATTAAGAGAGCCCCAAAGAACAGTTTCATTCAAAAAAAGCTGGTCATTGCACACTGTTGTCTTTTGGCTGACAAGAGAAATGTATTATGGATTAGCAATTATATAATGGTTTTGAGTGCAAGTTTGTGTGGGATAAACAGAACAGAGCTTTTCATAAATCTAATGTGTCATTAGACCACAGGGCTTCACTATTCTATTATTATATTAGATTGACACATTTTTCATGTCTTGACTAGATTCTCTTCCCTTGGGGAATAAATCCAAAAATCTTGCAATAGTAGGTTAAATATAAGACTCTGCTGTGGACAAACTAGATTTCAGTGCCTATGCACAACTTTCCTTTAGCTTGATCAGTGCGGAGGCATGTTCAGGCAGCACAATTGTCTGCAGGGCTGCAACTATGTTATTAAGACTGGTTTCAAAATAGATGTACTCTCAGCGTACACTGACATACAGGTCACACAGACCAGGATGATTATTAGATATTATTCAAAAAGGAAGTTTCCAACTTGCAAACAGTAATGCTGGATGCTGTGTTTAGCTTCATTCTGTGAATAAGGAGCTTTCTCTGGTCTCCCATATTACGTGCTCATTTAAATAAAGACTAAAATTATCTATCTAGATGCAATGAGTATCATCGGTACCAGCATGACCAAATACTACAGTGATCTATTCTTACTACATTTGGGCCCACTGCACTTTTCACAAGTGTAGGCAGAGGTACCTTCTACATCTTTACTACCTTCCGACATAGTAATGACATTTGCCCCACTCACACCTTCAGCTGAGGAGACATTGGGAAGAGACACTTGCCCAGAGCTTTTACAAAGTCCAAAATGACAAGAAGCCAGTTCTTTTTCATGACTTTAAGTGAGGTGGTCTTGAGGTTTCTGTTACAAGTTAGTGCCCAGAAACAGGCAGTTAATTCCACTATATATCCTTAAAGTGTTTTACATACACATATCTTTTCAAATATGTAAACAGTTCCAGACACCAGACTTCAGGGTTCAGGCCAATACAGAAGTGTGGTCATTATAAGAAATAGTTGGAACTACACATCTTGGCATGTATGTAGTTTTGAGGATGCACAGGGTACTGTTCTAAATACAGATGTTTTCTGAAATCAGGCCTTTATTACTTTTATCCGGGAAGTATAAAAGCCATAATATGGGAACTCCTATTCATACTTACAGTTCCCTTTAAATAATATATATAAAAAAATCTATGCCACACAAACATACATTGGCCTAAACAAAACTGTATACAATAGTTACACGCCTGTACCACTGGCCTTCAGAAGCAGCCTCCATGTAGGTTCTTACATAGAGGCAAACATTAAATTCTTTGTTTGTTCATAGAAGAAAAGGTAATTCATGAAGGTCATAAAAAGCAAATAAATTTAAAAATGTTCCAGCCCTACCTCCTTCCTGAAATCTAGAAAACTACATCTCCATTCTTTTCATGATCTGGTTATCACAACAGGAAACTCAGATAAGGAAATGAAAAGGTGCATCATCTACACTGTCTCTCCCTCATTCGTCACGTCGTCTATCTGCAGCTCACCTCTACTTCTTGGTATACAGCAAGTTCCGCATCTGAGTTCTCTGCCTTGTTTATCTATAAAAACACAAAAGTTGCTAGTAATCAGAGAAAGCAGCAGTAACCTGCATCATCATGGTCCTACAATAGTGACATCTCTCCATGGTGTGGAAAAGTCCATCTTTAAGGATTTTAAAAGCATTAAAGAATTTTGGGCCAAGTTATTCAATTTCTTGTTGAGCCCAAACCAGTCAAGTCTAAAACCAGTAGTGGAGTAATGGACTGCAATAAGCCCTCCAAAACGTAAATTAAGCGTGACTACAGAAACTGTGCTTGAGCAAAGTTCCATGGCACACACAGCCCAGGTGGCAATCAACATAGCCATTTGCTAAGCCATCTCCACCCAGATCCTGGAGGAAAAGAAAGCACAGAAAGCAGATATGCCAGGTCAGGAAGGCAAGTCAAGGGTAGAGTAAGACACAGTGAGGCAGAATCTAGACCCGCAGTATTGGAAGCTCAATTAATCAGAAAAGGTTTACTTATATACAATATACACATATATACAAATATACACAAATACAAATATACACATCCAGCTCGGCATCTAATCTATGCTGGGGTGGAAGAAAGGGAGCTTTTTGCACAGCTGTACCTTGTTTTACTGAATATATCATGAGGAGCATTCTCATCACTGCAGGTTGGAGAAATTTTCCCTTGTGCTCTCATCTGCCTATTCAGAAATCTTTTTAGTTTGCTATTGCAAAAGAGACTAATATCTGTTTCAATCCAATGTATGCCTCTAGCTCTCTGACTGGTCCTGCAAACTACTTAATTAGAAGACCACGCAGTTCAAACTCCAGCAATGACAGAATTTAGTTGCATTTTAGCCTAGAAATGAGGACACTCAAATTAGAGCAATTGTCTGAAAAATAATTTTTTTGTTTGTTCTACTTAATATTCAAAATCAAAGTGAAGTGGCCTTTAAAAGACAATCTAATATTTATAGCGTGTATGATTATAAAGCACTTATGATCAAAATTATGTTGCAGATGTTCATGTGGGAACTCAGCAATGCTGAAAAAGTCCAAAAGGAAGCAGAAAAATTGAATATAAATTGGAAACTGACCAGAAGATCCTTTATATGTAAAAACCTTTTATGCAACTATGTTTTTTGTCAGAATGTGCTGACTCTAATTTCAATTCTCCAAATCTGAATATTAAAGTGCCTCAAAGAGAATAGTTACTTATTTATATGAAATGGAAAGAAAAAACAGAGGCTAAAACAACTGCCAATTCAGTAGGGCACAGCTCCATGTCAATCAAAGATCAAGGGAAAGCTTAATCAGGATGTAATCACACAGTATTGTTGAAGAAACATCCAGTAACACCTGGGCTGGGGAACCAGGTACACACAAAGGATAAAGTTATTCTGGCTCAGTCAAGAGCGATGCTTTTCAGACCTTTTTGACAGAATGAAATGAAAATGCCTTCAGCCAGAAAGGTACTCCTGGCAGCAGTGCACCACATCAGGAGCACTGAGAAGACCGTATCAGCAAGTGGAGGATGGAGCTAGAATAAGATCTCCCCCTCCTGCTCAGCCACAGGTTTCCTTGGCCTCAAAGATGACTGTAAATTTCCATATAAGAATCTGAGCATAAAATGCATAATAACACGTACTTGTGAAATGCTCCTTGGAAGCATTAAGTTCTTTTTTCAAAACAGTAAGATCCCTTCAATCCTATCTCTTTTTTCCTTCTATACTCTCATCCTCCCCTAGGCTGTAACTGGGATGCACATTTTTGCATTTAATTAAACTAGATAGATAAAACAGGATAACATAACAGAAACCATTTTATAAGACCACAATAAAAGTATAGTATGAAAGTTCACTTGCTGACAGCATATTTCCCCCCAACCCCATGTTAATAAAATTTAAAACACTAAAATTTACAATATGCCAAGTCAAGTCTAGTTTTCCTAGAAAGGTATCTAACCACCTTATTTTATCTATCTCATTTCCTCTGTGATCTTTCTCTTTCCTCCCTTTGTCAGGTCACAGATATATATCATTAACCTTATGAAATGCTACCTCGACAGGCAGACAGCTTGGTCAGCAGTGACAGGGGAAGGTGGGAGAGGACCAAGAGAGTAAATGCTGCTCCACTCACACTGTAAATTATTACAGGTGACTACAACTAGTTAATCTATTCTGGCTCTTTCTAAAGCAAGAAACTAGGGAGCAGTGGCCTACAGGCAATGTTCCATACAGATGAAAGATTACATTTGCACTGCGAGGTGACCCAAGCCAGACCTTTTGCAAGGGAACAGTGATTATTAGATAATCTTGGGAAATTCATGTCTTATTCCAGCAGAAAAATACATACCAAAAGCAAGAGAAATTAACCTAGTCACTTCAAAACCTGTGTATTTACAGGATATCAGATGTACTGCAGCACAAGCAGAGACTCAAAAGTACATTAAAAAAGTGAGCTCTATAAGAATTCCAGAAAAATGGATTTTATTCCAGTACTCAGACTGCATGTGGAGAAAATAGTGATTATATTTAAATATCAGCACTACTAAGCAGAACTGGCATGGACCTGATGAAACACCTCTTTGTTATTTAGCAGTGCAGTTCTTTTATAAAATTAGGCAAGGCAAAGACTTGCCAAGAAAAATAGGCTGATGGGAAGCGTAAAGCTGTAACGCTCCATGCTGTGACTATTTTGGGCCCAACGGAGACAGTTGTCCTAACTGAACATCTCCTCATGCTAGGGTACAGATACTTCCTTGCCAGAATCTCAGGCGCACAAACACATAGTTCAAACTTCCTCTCCCAATCTATGTTCAAACTCTTATGCTTCTAGCAAGGTTTATCATACAATCTTTAGTGAACAGTAAGCTTTAGCAAATTCTTATTTCTGGTCTGACACCTCATATGAAACCTTAAGGTAAAAAGCAAACACATGCATCTGACATCCTGAAGATTCCCTAGGTTTGCTTTTTTTGTTGCTTTGCATCTTGTATAGTCATTTATGTGAATGCAAAATCAGCATTATAATGAGCAATCAGTCGAGCGATTCCAAAAATTGAGAGGCAGAATGGAATAAAAGTGATAGTAGAACAGCCAGTGTTAAGACTGAAACAAAAAGGAATTCAAGAAATCAATTCCAAACCTGAACTTCACTTGGTACTCATTACAACATCTGAGACCATATTATCATAACCTGTATTGTTAATTACTACCTAGCCAATGGAAATGAGGAAATTTTAATTCTGCTGAACATTGCTTAAGTCTGAAACATACTTTTAAAGCAGAATGATAAGTATCAGACTGTAAAAACATTCTGAAGAATTGTCTTAAATGACACCACCACTCCCCCTTTTATGCTGTTATTTTTAATTTCTAAATGTTTTAATTTCTATGTTTTAATTTCTAAAATATCCAAGAAACTGTTTAAGAACCTTAATCTTAACATATGAAAAGCTGTTTTGTTCAGCCACCCTGAGGGCTATTTTTTTTGTGGTACACAGGAACTTACTACTATCATAAACACAAAATTCAGGTTTTAATTACTAAGTAATTAAAAAACAGAACATGAAGTATCAGTCACTCTGGTGATTTATAGCCAGGACCTGTTTCAACAAAACAGCAAATATTTTTTGCTTGCCTTTAAAGTATGACAGTGGCTGATTTCTGATGCAAATTGGAAGACTGGTAATTCAAAGCACTCCATTCATTTCACCATTACCCAAAGCAGATGACATTCAAAGTCAAACACAACAAAAAGTGTTAGTAAGCATAAATGCAGTTTAAGTCTGATGTATAAATGACTTCACTTCTAGGCTGACTTTTTACGTACAACAGTTTCCACTGAAATTGCATTAGGTCATGAATCTGTTTTTGAATCAAAGGAAAACAGTTATCATCCTCTTCTTGCTCATACTGTTGGCATAAGAGACTTGCAGCCAACTTTCCCTAACTAAATCTGAAGTGTTACAATTGGTCCCACAGCGTGTGGAAGCTTCTCTTCTACTACATCAAAAGACTATGCTTTTGTCAGAGCAGTCTACTTGTGTATTACTACAATGATTTCAGGCTTTTTTGCTTTTAAAAGCACCTGATTGTAATTTATATCTTCACACTGAAGTTGATTACAACCTGCTGTTACACATGGTACTCAACTCAGTCATCTTCAATCATTAACTAGGTTTAGCTATAACCCTGAAGTGGATGATGGAAACCATAATTGTTTAACAGCTTTGTTTTGAACAGACGATACTATGAGCCTGTGAAGTAGTCAGCTTCCTGGAATTTTGTTCATTTATTAGTTATCTTATGTAAACCCTGCTGACCTACTGAAAACAATGGAATTTCTTTTCTTTTAAATTCAGAGAGACAGATTCAAACCCTTAAATTGTGCTCTTATTTTCTATTTCTTAAATATTTCTTAGCTTGAGTGGGTTAACCTGGTTGTTGAGTGGGTTAACCTGGGTGTTGATCCTGCTGTCCCTTCTCATTGTATCAGCACATAGCAAAGCTGTAAATATCACAGGAGTTACAACCCCTGGAATAAAGGTGCAAAAGTTGTAGGCTGCTTGTAATAACTTTTAACTGCCACCATTGCTTGCATAGGTGAAGGTAATAACATAACCACTGCAATCTGTAGTTACTGTTACACCAGTCTGAACTAGAAGCTACTGCACGGCAATTTTACTGTCTTCTGCAGCAGTTACAAGATGAAGTCTTTTGGCAAAATCATCTATTTCTGTAGCTAACATACCATCTTTTCATTCATCAGTGCACTGGAGAACCTTAAGACATGGTTTGTTATGGTGTCATGTGGATTCCATAAAATTATTTTCAGGAGTACGTTTCCCTTGGACAAAAACCATAGGTCGAATTGGTCAATCTTGCCATTACACAATAGTTTGACTAATCTGTAGCGTCTGAGCACCTTTTTCAGGAAAAAGTTGTATGAAAGACAATACATACACTCTAGGAAGCTTGTTCACAAGAGCTTGGTCTTTACCAAGGAGTTGTATTTCCACTGGTAATAGAAAAAGTGAGCTGTTTTAAAACTGGATTGTTAAGGTTCCTAGTCTTGTAGCTGTCTGGGGCATGAGACTGCATAGTCTGACTTTCTGTTAACACTGGCCAATATTTCTATCAAATTGTTGCTGTATTGAGTATAAGTCTGTGCTTGATGGAATTCCTGATTTGATAACACCAAGAAATAAAATAGATGTCTCTCCTAAAATACATTTTCCTTAATTTCATAACATATAGGTATGTAACATATATAGACACATTCATGGTGATTTCCTACAGTAATTTGAAAGCAACAAAATCAGTTTCAAGACTATTATATAGGAAGTTCCACCTTTTACTGGCAACAAAACTAAGAGCATTGCCAGCTGGTGTTTGGGATTGATTAGTGGTGCAACATGAGGCAGTTCTCCTCAAGAGATCTGTCATGTGCTGTGCTGTATGTAGACAGTTACCCAAAGAAGAGCAGTGCAAATGCTAAGATTACAGAAGAAAACGTGTTTTAGTAATTTTTTCAGTGGAGAAGCATGACAAGGGGTTTGTGCAACCCTAGCTAATTACCCAGCACATATTTGCCACAGCTGGTAGGGGGTTTTGCAGAGCCAAGTCTGCTTTGCTCTCAAACCTCACGGCTGGGAAGTGCTTTTGGTTATTTCTGTTTAAATGAAGCCCCTGAGAGACTGTTACTGGATTAGAGCTGAAAGTCCACAACTGTCACTGGTAACTAGTGACAGCTTCAATAAACAGGCAGGATGTTCAAATATTAGAGGATGCTGTATATAATGGATTCTGGCTCTGATCAACACAAGAACAGGATAAGAAATAGTCTACAACTTAAAGTTCTCTGTCTGTTTTGCAAACATTAGCTAGGTAACCATTGTAAAGAGTTGATGATGTAAATGAGCAACCCATTTTGCAAATAGGAAAATGGCTGTTAGTGTTACAGCAAGGACAAAAAGTCAGGAACAACTGTCCCAGCCTTACACTCCATTCCAACAGGACTTCGCCATACAGAGAGAGATAGAAAGCAATTGCCTCATAAATGTAGCATTGTGCAGAGTATGTTGAGTCAACCCACATCAGCTGGTTACCTTGTAAGTCACAGAGCCTGGCAAATTCACAGCTGTATTTTTAACAGCCACAATACTTCAAAGTCAAATAGCAGGCTGAGAATGGAGATTCAGGGCTCTGTTTCCTATATATTTTTTATTATGTTTATATCTTCTGGCTTTACAGGTCACTCCCATTTTTACAGAAAGATTAACACATTATTTTGTCCCAGCTACGCATGTAACAGCATTAAAGTAGGTCGGTACGACTTACTAGAAACAAATGGATGTTTTAGTGTAACCAGATACTTCCATTTGTTGTGTTGCCCCTAGGGAAAAATTCTACAGGTTTTATTAGAAAAGAGGCACTTCTCTACTGACTTAGATTTTGAACATAAACTTGTCAAAATCTTTCCTTTTTTCTCAATGAACCTAGAAGGGGCCTTTCCTGAACTATAGAAACTAATTTCCACTCTGAGGTATATGGTGTTAAGAAACAAACTAAAAACAGTAAGAATCTTTCCTTTTATGGAATGTGTAAAACTAGAAGCAGAATAAGAATTAGATACTTGTCTTTTTAAAGTTTACTAGTTGCTCATAGCCCAGATTTAATTTTTTTTCATTATGTACCACTGCAGAGATTAACAGAACAGGCATAAAGGCAGTTTATGACTGACATGGCACATTGAAGATGAGCAGAACTGTCTAAGAAAAAACTCACAGACACTTGTACTGAAAGCATTTCCACTCAAGTCTGTATTGGGCAGCAAGTGAAGTATAAACAGAGCAAAGACAACTCTTTAAGTAGCTATGTATTTATTTTACAACCTGCTCACCCTGCCTGCCTGCTTCCTCTATTAGAGCACTTTGCTGCACACATGAAGAGCTCTCCTGGAGGCAGTTACATTTATGAACTGTTTGCTCTCTGCTCACCTTGCAGCCAGCAGCGGCACAACCATCATTCACTCCGAGGAAAAGGGAACCAGGTGAAGAAAAATGACTCTCCCCCGAATGCCCTCATAAATTCACGTGGAGAAATAACCGTGCAGCACTACCCAAACCCTTTAGTTTTATTAATGGTTAGAAGGCAGTATTTCTATCCAATAAATCTTCCTAGCTTCACCTACTGGTCAAAATGGGAGATGCACCGTTTTGGCCAGTTCTACCAGCCTCATTATTACAGATCCTGCAAAATATTAAATCACATAGTCTGCTTCACAAGACTGCCTGCTGGCAGAAATAACACTCTCGGAGAACAAATAAGTAACATGGGAGGTTGAGCATCAGCACTTCTCCCCATGCTCAAGTACAACTTCAATAGCCCTGAGGAGGGCAGTAGGACAAATGGGGTGGGGGGCAGAAATCCGAGCATAACCTGAAGCTTGAATGAAACCTAAAGTAAAGTGGGCTCTAATTAAATGACAGCAGTGTTGGTGCACTTGACCAGAATACAGATCTTAATACATATAGACTGAACGAGTAGCACAACATATACTGATTCTTGTTGATAATTTTCCTTGTCTGTAGTATGGTGGCAACATTTACCATCCCATGTATGTGCTTTGAGGCTACCAATATTAAAAAAAACTGGATTTTTTAAGTGTTACAAGAACCATAGGCAGATCAAACTGGTGGCTATTTGCTTGTAGCTGAACTGACTTCAATGCAACTCCTTCATCACAAGGGAAATTAGCTGAACTCTCCACATTTAAAAATAATAAGACCCTTAGCAGCTGTCCTAAGTGCAGAGCTGAAAGAGCTAGACCTCAGCCTATGGGAAATTGTGTGTGTGGTTATTAGTGTGTGTGTTTTGCAGACAGGAAATGACTGACACAAACTTCTGTGTTAGGAGCCAGGGAGAACACTGTCACCGGCTTTTGCAGTTTGTCTAAAGAAGAAAGAAGAATATACAACATTCAAACTGAAGGTGAACCAATTCATGAGCCAAGTGCATGACTTAAGTGTCCCAGAAATATTAACTATAACAGCAGCTTTTCAAATATAAGTGTAGATGCAGCAGTGATTTCACATATCTCTTCTGGCACTGC
Organism: Nestor notabilis; assembly: GCF_000696875.1. NCBI lineage: Eukaryota > Metazoa > Chordata > Aves > Psittaciformes > Psittacidae > Nestor > Nestor notabilis. The sequence continues at coordinate 81,594 of NW_009937962.1, forward strand.
ATTTTACTGGACTTTCAGTGTCATTGTTAAAGCAAAATCAGCTGTGTCTTTGAACTAACCTGCATTGTAAAGGGGCCAGGGATGGAGGGACTCCTCATAACAATCATAGGATTGGAGAAAACCAGCTTTACTCTTCAGCTTTGCAAGGTATGCTGTAGGCAACATGTTTCTTTCTAGCCTGGATGCAAAGGGAAGCACGTACAGCTGTGGTATCAGTCCATTGACCATTCCCCTTTTCGTTCCCCAACAAGAAATTCTGAATCAGTTAAATTCTATTTCAAAGACATCAACACCCCTCAACTTTGGTGAAAACAAGCAGCCAGACTACAGAGAAACACCCCAGGTAGCCTTCCCCAGATGTGGTTCAAGTTGTGATACTCTGCAGTGGCTGATACAGCCAGGAGAGTTACTCCTCCTCTAAACCAAGCTTTACAAGTTGCACTGCTCAAAAAACTGCTTGTTTGTTTTTATGAAGCTTGCAAAGCATGAACACTGTGAGAGTATTATCCAGGTTACTGAAATGTGGTGTTATTTGCAGGAACATTATAGATTCTTTTTTTTTTTTTACCACAGATCTTTAAGTGGGAGGCTCATTACAGTATTGTTTTCAAAAGCTGAGAACAAGTTTGCAACTCTCCAATGTGCTCCACAGGCTTTGTTCCATTTTCTTTTCCTTGCCAGTAAGCAACATATTCTAAACAGAGATATTTTTTTTCTTTTTCAGAGGAAGCTGTGGGAGACAGGATGGAAATGGTATCAAAACATATTTTCCACAAGAATAATGTGAAGTCTACCTTCCACAGCTTAATATTTTTAATCTCTTCCATGCATATACCTTATGTGAGGAATACAGTTAAAATGATTTGTTTACTGAATGGTAGCAAGCCTAAAAAAGCATAAATAGATGAACGGATACTCAAGTGTTTGCTTAATTACAGTTAAATATAGGAGAACAAGCATAATTTCAGCCTTCAATACCCGCACCTGGCACTAGCCACTTCAGAGCTTTGTATGATAAGCACTTTGAGCATCAGCTTTCAAATGATCCTGGAAATGGAATTCACACATAATGTGGATGGCCCAACCACTGGGTTGACAAAATCCCCTACAATACTAAAGGTGCTGACAATGATCTACTTACTTCTCTACTACTTCATTATGTCTGATTAAATGTTATGACTCAACATTATGGCCAGATTCAGGAAGAGAATAAGATTCTAGAGAGGGAATAATCTCTTCTTACCACTGAGTTTCAGGTCACTTTAACTACAGGGGACACAGGCCAGTGATGCCTTGCATATAGTGATAAAATACAAGAGAAATGTAACAGACTTATTGCCAAAGCAGCAAAATGTAACTGTATGATAGAAGAATGGATATTTCTAGGTAAACCAGAGGTAACTACTTTACAAGTACTCTTTGCAGAAATGTATCACTGGGATCAGAGCATCTGGGATGAAGAGTGTGTGAAAAACTACATTTTTTAACATGAATTTGCAATTTATGATGGGGACACCAACAATACATATCAGGTCACCCCACTTGTCACTGAAATGCAGTTGCCTGTAGAGTGGAAGGTAGTTACCAATTAAGAGCAGATAGCGACATTATAATAACAGCTTTGAGCAACGAATTTCGAAAAGCCATAAGGGGAATTCTAGGTAGGCAGAATGTAATTATCCATCTGGAATTTAGCCAGATACACACAACTCTCTGAACTCTGCATTTGCTGCCAATCTAAGTAACACCACTTCCCCACAATTTGCAGCGGCGGGATTGCTGGGCAGATCACAGATTGAGCACTAGGTACCTCATGAGCTATTTGTAGGATGGTTATAGCAAACCCTGCTGTCTGGGAAGAAAAAAGCCAGTAAAAGCCAGAAAAGTACCAGGCAGCGTGACAAATTCTTTGTTACTTTGAAGTCAAGGGCAAAACCTTTTTCACACACTAGAGATGTAAAAAGTTACTTGGCATATCAACCTTCTTGCAAGAAACAGCAGCCATCTGGCTTTCTTTCAAACCTCCCGCCCAGACAGCTCCTTTATTTATATAGCCCCTGGGGAACCTCACACATTTCTGACAGCTCCAGCAGACGGGTACTTTCCCCTCTCTGTTTCTATCTGCCTGTATCTGTGCTTTGGCTCACAGTAGCTTTCTGTTTCCAGACATGCTGCTGAAGCTGAAAACAAGTGCCAACTGAATCAGATCTTTTCAACAAGACACACTTGAAGCTATGTTCTCCATGCTTAACAGGCCATCTACAATCCTCTGGGCACACAATCTCATTCTGTTTTCCTGCTACTACTGGATTTTCCACATTGTGCTATTCATTTGAGGAGACAAGCGTATTACCCATGTTATCAACATGCTTTGGAAAGAGGCCCTCAGAGTCCATCCAGATCACTTCACCTAGTTAGTGCTGTAGTCTCTGATGCTCTTTTCATCCAGGCTGCTCAAGCACCATTTAAGAGAGCAGTATAGTAGACAGCAGAGCAAATAGAACATTCCCCAGATCCTGAACACTTTTCCTTACTGACTTACTAGACAGAGAACAAGTGACTTTTGCTAGTTTCTCAGCATTCCTTTCAAGGAATAGTTTGAGCTTGAAGGGCAATACTGAAACCCAGAGATTCATAAGGGAACATATTTCACTGGGAGCATATTTCTTGTTATCAAGATTAGAATAATAGTTGTATTATTTATCAACATATAAGATTTATGGATTCTTCTTAATTTTCCTGCTTCAGGGGATGAAGGTTTAGATTACACAGGTCCCCTAAAGATCCAACCCCCATCACAAGAATAGGACCAGCTTCAGAGTTAGAGCAGGTTGCTCAGGGCCTCATCCAGTCAAGTTCTGCAGATGTCCAAGGGCAGAAGCACTACAAATACTTTTTTAAGAAATTCAGAGACATGTAGACCAGAGGTCTAACAAGGAGAGAAATTCTTGTCTGTGACTGCAATAGCTCTAGGGAGATACTCACAGCCAAAATACCTAGATTCAGATTGTAATCTTCCTTTAGCTAAAATAAAAGGTGAGCGCCCTACGAAGGCTGACTTGAGAGAATCTGAGATAATGCAAGGAGCCTGTCTTTTCTAATTATGTAAACTGTCCAGTAAAATAAGCCTACCAGGTCAATGCTTTAAATGAAGTAGCGATATTTGGGAGGTGTAAATATCCAGCAAAGGATAAATAACAATTTCCTAAATATCAGGAAAACCAGCACCATCCACTGTTACTATAGCACTATGGTTGTCTAGAGATGACAGTGATGAACGTATTTAGAAATCTCCCCAGTTTCATATTGTCCCCCTTGCTTTAAACAACCAAACCATTCACTCACAATATGAACTGCAAAATACAGGTGCTTTGGGAGAGGTGGACATGACCTCAAAGCTACTGTCTTTTATTCAATTCACTAAGCTTTTTAAGTAACTCTTTTATTAGAGACACTTGAAATTGGACAAGGGTGTAGAAAAAGGACAGGAGAAGAAAGCAGGTACTCCTCTCTGCACTATAGAATCCATTTGTGCTCCAGAGAGGTACAGATTAAAGGGCAAACTTTTCTGCAGCCAGATTGCAGTATGACTCCAGTTTGTTATGGGTAGGGTGCCCTTATTTTTAATTACCAGTGCAATACATATTTTTAGGGCTGTTAGCCTTAACAGAATGTCTTTAATTAGCTACCGTGTCAGAAGTAGGACACTTAGATTATTTCCAACACAACGTGCTTAAGCTTTAGTAGAATGATTCAGCTTACTTTTGTTGAATTCAAGGATTTACTCAATCAAAATTTAACATTCAGAAAAGTGTGATACTTGTTTTCATTCAGCAATTAGCTACATCTTTAATACAACTCCTTTGACAATGTTTTCATTATGTTTAACTAAAACCAGCCTTTTTCAAGCAGACTGCTAAATTTTTGATTATGAATTTAATTAAAAGCTCAGTTACTGGACACAACCAATCTGAAATGGTATACTCAGGTCGGGAGATGATCTGAATCAGCTTGGAGCAGACTTCAGGTCTGATAAAACTGACAAAAACTGGTCAGAAAAATCAAGACTATGGATTTGTCATTAAAAACATAATAAATATGTGAAAGCTGTGTATGAAAGCTTTGAAGTTTAATCATCTTCTATTATAGCACATATGTGATGCTGTATTAAGGATTGATGACCCCAGGCATGATGGGAGAAGACTGTGGGGGATCCAGCCAGCCCAACTCTGTCCCCCTTTGACAGAAGCAGAGTACATGTTACAACGTAGATGCCAAAGCTCTGAAGGGAGCTTAGAAATTAAGTTTCTAAGCTGCATTACAGCGGGTGAGTTGTTCCTACGTGACTGGTAGTAAGGATAAGGATTAGAAGTAAAGCTTAACTCCACACACCCTAATAAGTGCCAAAAAAATAGTCTGAAGTTTTTTTAAGCTGTTATTTTGTTGTCGGCAAACAAGAATCAGCTATGCTCAGGCATAGTAGGTGAACTATTCAAACTACAGCAGTACAACACTTGTCATTTCCTGGTAGAAATCTTTTCCCCTCCTCCTTGAACGGTCCAAGCTAATCAAGCAGAAACCAGACGTGGCCATCTCAGCACATTCTGTACTTTGCCTCCTCACTGCCCAGCATATCACCATAAAAATAAACCAATTTTTTTTTAGAGACACCATATTTAAAACCTGCGATGGCAGAATTATGTTAAGGAGAGCAAGAAGTTGAAATACAGTTATGCTGCATCATTTACTTAGAAGAACTGCTGTCAAGTCCACTAATATTAACGGTGTCTGTGCCACTAAAAGACAAACAATAAATACAGAATGCTACACTGTGTCATTTTCTGCATCAATTATTCCAGCTGCGGTTTATTATTAGATTTTATTTAAAGGATGGCACAAGTTTTTGAACAGACTAAATGGCAAGGAAGCAAGACATTATAGGATATTTTAATTTCCAGTCTCCTGACTGTAAAGCAGTATGTTCTTTCAGCAGCCAACACTGTAGAGAAGGCAGTTTAAACATCTTCGATTTTTACGTGGGTTTCAAATGGAAAGGATGACTTGTAGCCAAGCAACACATTTGAACAAAAGATTGCTAGTGGCACTGCTAAAAGAAAACTCCCAAAGTACTACATTAGCACTTGCCATCTAGTGCCCTAAAGGTCAAATCCTGCTTAGGTCTCTCAGAGAGCGTGGCTGGAGAGGAGCTCCTGTCTAAGTACCCAGGGAATCAGAGTTTCTGTCATAAAACAGCAGCAGCATTCAGCATGGTTGGCAATCTGTGCTGGGGATGAGCTCCAGATGTTGCAGGTCAGCCTCAGAGCTGCATGGGAAGCTCACAGGGAATCTGTAGGCCTGTCTGGCTGCTGTACAGGTTGTGGTGAATCAGGTTTCAGCAGAGGTTACTGCCAGGCATTTCAGGAGAATAGGAAACTATAACTGAAGCTGTATTTTCAAGTGTTCTTAGCAGTGTGTGGCTCTTGCTGAGAAACTCCTAGGCAGATTTGCAGCAGAGCCCAGAGTGGAATCTCAAGCAAGTTCATGACAATCTGTTAGGTTCCCAAGGAAGAAAGATTTTCTGGATAATTCTGTCATACCTTAGTCACTGACCATCATCCACAGCAGCCCAAAATACTGTTAGATGAAAGTTAAACGAAAGAGGTTGAGTTTTCAGCAATGTTTCTAGGTAACACATTGAAGAAAACTGATTCAGAATACACTCCCTTCTGCTTTCTCCAAAGAGATAAGAAAACTACATATGAGAAACTAAGGTACAGAATGACAACAGCAGCTTTCCTGACCTTTTCCTCTTTTCTGTATGAAATCATAGAATCATAGAATAGTTAGGGTTGGAAAGGACCTTAAGATCATCTAGTTCCAACCCCCCTGCCATGAGCAGGGACACCACACACTAAAATATGTCGCCCAAGGCTCTGTCCAATCTGGTCTTGAACACTGCCAGGGTTGGAGCATTCACAACTTCCTTGGGCAACCTATTCCAGTGCCTCACCACCCTCACTGTAAAGAACGTCTTCCTTATATCTAACCTAAAGTTCCCCTGTTTAAAGCCATTACCCCTTGTCCTACCACTAGAGTCCCTAACGAAGAGTCCCTCTCCAGCATTTTTATAGGCCCCTTTCAGATATTGAATGGCTGCTATGAGGTCTTCATGCAGTCTTCTGTTTTCCACACTGAACACCCCCAACTTTCTCAGCCTGTCTTCATAAGGGAGGTGCTCCAGCCCCCTTATCATCCTCATGGCCCTCCTCTGGACTTGCTCCAACACCTCCATGTCCTTTTTATGTTGAGGACACCAGAACTGTACACAATACTCCAAGTGAGGTCTCATGAGAGCAGAGTAGACGGGCAGGATCACCTCCTTTGACCTGCTGGTCATGCTCCTTTTGATACAGCCCAGGATACGGTTGGCTTTCTGGGCTGCAAGCGCACACTGCCTGCTCATGTCAAGTTTCTCATCAATCACCACCCCCAAGTCCTTCTCCACAGGGCTGCTCTGAATCTCTTCTCCGCCCAGCCTCTAGCTGTGTCTGGGGTTGTGCTGACCCAGGTGTAGGACCTTGCACTTGCCTTGGTTAAACTTCATGAGGTTGGCATCAGCCCGCCTCACAAGTGTGTCCAGGTCCCTCTGGATGGCATCCCTTCCCTCCAGCGTATCAACCGAGCCACACAGCTTGGTGTCGTTGGCAAACTTGCTGAGGGCACACTCAATTCCATTGTCCATGTCACTGACAAAGATGTTAAACAACATCTGTACTCCCTAATAGTCCTTTTAGTTCTCAAGCTCTCCAGATGGAGAAGACCAGAGAAAGAAGGTGCTTCTGAGCAATGAAAACAAGCTTGCAAGCAGGCTAATCTTATGAGCTGCTGCCACTTCATTTTCCTGGTTATCTGTCAGTGTATTCATCCACACTACCCTACTGCACAGAACATTTTGTGCTCTGAGGAGTGTTAAGACAAGGCTCAGTAACGGCCCTTTTAAACAAAAATTCCATTGCACATGCCTGGGTAAAAAGGAAGATGACAGCAGTGACACCCATTTGGTTTTCTGACATGAAGGTTTGTGTCTCAGTGGATTAATGTCATAGATGGACACTGCTCATCCTTCTGAGGAAAAAAAAATAATCTTTTTTCATGTTATCCAGTAGGACTGAACTCAAGCTCTCTGGCTGAAATAACTTGAAAAGCACATTCACAGTTTTACAGATGCAGCTGGAAAATGGCACTGAACAAAAATGCCAGGTTAAATGACAGATTGAGTAGTTTGGAGAGGCTACAGACAAGGATGGTTCAGCATTACATTTCTCTTGGGTTTTTTTTTTTAGAGAAAGTAAGTAATTCTTAAGTAGCAAACTGAAATCTTGTGGATTGAATTAGAAGAAAAATCTCAGGCTCTCTGTTCAACCTTCCTGTTCACCATTTAGAAAATAAAGTATTTTAAAATCCACTTCATATTCTCAGTCCTCATCTATGAAAACTCTTTGCAAGACATCCTGCAACAGAAAGAGGCAATATACTTCAGGGTCTCTGTGACTATTTGGCAGGCAGTGAACTTGTCAACACAGGGAGATTTACCATTGCAGTTCTAGCAGTATAACCTATTCTGGCATAATTATTGCATAATGATTTTGATGACTCCACACGAAAAAACAGCGTGTTTACAGTTAATAATAATCTAGCTTTTATTTCAGTCAAAACTACTGAACGAGGAACAAGCTAAAGTAAAATTCAAGTTAACATTTCCTAAAACTGTTATCCATCTTTTCTACCTCCTGGTGAACGTGGGATTTTTTGATAATCCCTCCTTTGCATTGTCTAGTACCCCTCTTCTGTATTTGTACAAGCCATATGCAGTGTAATAGATGTCAACATTAGGGACTGGATTGCCTTTCCTATTTACCATTCTAGGAGGTACTGATGTACCGTGCCATTTTCACCTTCAAATCTCCTTCCTTTCTCAAACATCCAGAGAAATAACCATTGTGTCATGCTCCAAAGGCCACTAAACTTTGGTTCCGACAACTTTGTTGTAACAGTAGGAGGAACGTAGTCTCCAGGGTTACTGGGACACAAGTAATTTAGAAATTTCAAGCAGCTCATTGAATTGCACAGAGAAGATATGTTCCCTGCAGGAAGCAACACTGTGAAAGCAGATAGATATTGTCTGCATTAACTGAAATTTCTGAGTGCTCTGCAGAGTGAGCCCAGTTCAGCAGCACAGGCTGGGGGTCCAAACGCCTGGGCTCCCACGGCGGGGTCCTGCAGGCCTCTTGACTGCGTGGATGGAAAAACCTTTGCAATCCCCATGCTCGGGGCTCAGAGCTGTTTCTGAAAGTCCAATCAGGCTCAGTGCAGACACTGATGATGCTGAAGTCGTGCTTGTCATAGCAGGATAGCATTTGCAATTAGATGCAGAAGCAAAGGGAACTAGCTCCTTTCTATTCCAGTCATACACAGCTCTCCAGTGCAAGGGATCAATTGCTTGATCATTTTCTCTGCTGCATGCAGCAGGGGCAGGCTTGAAGTTGTTTTTTGACCTTTACTATCTCCGGAAAATACTTTAGGGTACAGCCCAAATATCAGAATCAGTGTATATTCCTCCACTTGTAATAGAATGAGGCAGGTAAAGGTCTGATCTCAGTTACCCAGGCAACTGCAAACAGCATGGCCTGCTCATGCTCATTAGACATTTTTTTTTTGCAAAACATTCAATCCTGGAGTCTGCAGTGCTTCCAAGTAATTATATTCATATGGTGCGTATATGCTGCAAAAATAGCTTCTTCATTTTCTGCCAGCCAAATTAACCATGAAAACAGACCAGTTTAAGGATGTAATTATTATAGACTAATTTGGCAATCTGGGCAGTCAGTATTACCTCAACCTGGGCAGCAATATCTCCTGGGATTTCACTTGCCTGAGGCTTTTTACAAAAAGTAAGAGAGCTTGGAGCATGCACTAGGCAGGGAGGGCATGGAGGCAGGAAAAGTTATGATGGAATGGGCTCTTTGAGCCTCATTTCTGCAAACACACTGCTGTAAATCTTCATCAAAAGCTCAGAAAATTACTGGTATTGAAATGGGGAAAGATAATCACTCCCACACCAGGAGCTGGGATTAATGTCTTCGAATCTTAAACAACTAGTTAAATGATCTGGACAGCCCCATCTGAACAGCATTTTGAGGAGGAGTTGTCCACAAATGTAAAGTGGAACAGTCAGCAGATATAAGATACAGCACACCAGCAACTCGGGGAAAAAAAGGTAACTGTTTCCAGATAGGAAACGTATTTGCTGTTCTGGAGCTTGAGACATCTAAGATGGAGTAGGTTCTATAGTCTGTTTTTCAAGAAGACTGTATGAAGGTACGTCCCTCCCATCTTGGTGCTGTTGTGCAGGGAGCAGTTCTGGTAAGGGGGAGAACAGGTTTCAGTGCAGCTGGGAGTTTGCCTGCCCCAGAGCACATGTCACCTTCATCCCTAGCCCCTACCCCAACAGCAGGCTTCAAATGCTGGGATCATATAGCTGAAAAGCGTTTTGCTACTCTCAGCAACTTGCCCTCTTTGCTTTCCCTTACAACTTGCCCTCCCCCAATGGCCCTACCTTCAGCATCCTCACCTGCCCACCTCAACTGCACCGCAAGCATTCCTGTTTTTCCCTCGGCCTCTGAGGATCTGCTTAGGCACTTCAGAAGAAAACCTGTTAAAAGAAGTTTTCTCTCACTTTTTGTCATATGCAGCTAGGAGAGTAACAGACCTGCCAGACCTGGCTAGGAGCAGCATCAAAAGTAAAGGCAAGATTAGATTTTGATTAAGTATAACAGTTGCACTGCAGCTTGTAACATTTGAAAATTAATTGCTTTGAACACTAGACCTAAGGATGTTAAATTCATAACGACTTAAAGTATAGTTGTGAAGAAACATCCATGACAAGTACCTAACTTAGATGAGGTTACACAGTATTCAGAAGAGCAGTGATCATCTCTCTTTCCATGGGCTATAGGAGGCACTTAGCCCCTGTGACTTGGTGGTATAAATTCCCTGTTAAATTCCAGTACTACTTAGTTTTAACAAGAAAATTTGGGTTTTGTTGGTTTTGGTTTTTTCTCTCGCTGCTAATGATAGACATGGAAAGGAATGCATACCATATATGCTGCTTAAATACTGCAGATAAACTTTAGTAAAAACACAGCATTCTGAAAAAGCAGATATAGATTTCCAGGTTACTGCTCTGGCTGGATAACCTCACATTCCAAATCTCAGCAACGGAAAAAACAAACAAGAAGCCTCCGCTATTGCACCATGTTATGGTAGTGATGTAGTGTTGAAGACTACTATAACTTTAAGGACATTGTTACAAAAAGAGTGGATATCAATAATTAGAAAACATTTTTTTTTAAAGTAGGTGTTGGTAACCCATTTCAGTTCCTCTATCATAAAAAGCAGCAATAAACATTAAGGCACGAGGAGATATATAAACATTAATTCATTCTTTAGATTAGGCCTGAAAGACGATAACATTGAAAGCTATCAAGACTATTTTTGGATGGCCCAAAAATGAGGACAAATGTGGATTTTCAAGGTTTGAAAGAAAAAAAGACACCTCAAGAGATATAGTGATGGTAAGTCAATGTATATAGAGCAGAAAACCAAGAATAGACACGGCAGACAGAAAATGTGAATAGTAGCTATGGGGAGCATTAGTGAGGGCACTGCCAACTGATTCTCCACTTTTTGTCTGTCATCCAGAGTGATTGTCACAGAAGTTGGTTGCTATTATTTCAACATTAGACACTTTCTCTATAGGAGATTTACCAAGGTGGACATTTTTATGAAATACCTTTAGAAACAAAATGCTCTTTTTTATTAATGTTTTATAAAGAGATGATAACTTGATGAAGATCTTTCAAAGTGTCCGACTGTTTTCTGATCTAACACATGTATTAGCTGTAAAATCTTTAATATAAGATCAATTTGCTAAAAGAGGTTACTATAAATCTATATGAAAACCTTTGCATTATTTTAAGGGAAAGAACCTGTGTTTTTCTGTGAAGTGCTCTCAGTTGGTAATTATTATTGTACTTACACTTTTTTTTTTCCTTTCATGTAATATGAACAACGTGGGGGAAAAAAAAGTTTCTTACATCAAAGAACAAATATAAAAATAGGTTTTAAAAGCTTTGAAAAGAGGATGCTTTAGAAAACACATCAGAAGTCATTCCTGTGTCCAAGTGAAGTAGAAGTTATAAACCATACATCTAGAGTTAGAAAATAATGGTTCACTCTGCAGGAGGAAGATGAAAGTCCCCTACCTGTTAACAAAGAGAAATAATAAGTAGCTTTTATCTGTATGGATATGAACAGTTACAAATGAATGGCTGTAATTGCTACTGAGCACTGGCTAAGAACTGCACACCTTGTTATGTTCATCACCTCTTTTCCATCAGCACCTTGACGCTTTTTCAGTTCATGCTAATCACATGGACTATATTTGTACAGAACACCTCTGGCTAAATAGTTGGTTCTGAGATTGCAGCTTTCATGATTCAGGGAGGATTCAGAGAAGGCAACTTCCACTTCTAGGAAAACCCGATTCATATTCTTTTCAGTGTGCTGGCCACACTCTCTCAGGCCACTTCCACTCTTGAGGTGGCTTTAGCTATTCTACCAAATATCTTCAAGAACATGAAGGGTGAATTGCAGCTGTTTTTCAGCAAAGCAGGCGGCTTTCACCATCCTGTACACTGTTTTTCTGTGTTTAGATCAGACATATGAATCAAGCATTCATATATTTAACTTCTGCATGTACTGCAGGCATTTCTGCCTGTTCAAAAGAAGAAATCCTTGAACACAATGAATGTTCTTTTTACTTTTAAATCAAATGTAGACTTTCACTAAAATGAAAAACAAAATTTAAAAATTCATTGGCAGGGTCATCTAAGAAAATATTTCAACAGCAGAAAACTTTTATAGTATAAAGGTGTTCAGTCCAGGTCACGAACTGATGCACAGGGGTCCCTACCTTTAGAACTTTAAACAGCATTACCCATTCTACAATAAACTACTCACCTTACTTCTTTAGCAATCCAGAAACAACCAACTACTCTGGCATCTGGGATTTTCACACAGTTTGTAAGGACAAACTTCATAGTACTTAGAACCTTTAAAATTCTGTCTTTATGTCCCTTCAAATCCCAAAGTCAGGTTCTTTAGCCAAAGCTGTACTACAATCTTTATGAAATCTTTTATTTATTTATTAAATCCCTTAATCGATTTGATGCCCCAGAAAGTAAGAGCCTACTGAACTTTCCATTTATTCAAGTCTAGCTCTGACCCATAACTTTATTTGACATAAGCAATTCATCTTGTTGAAGCCCCCGTTTAAAGGTTATGACAGTTTGCACAGGACACAATAGAACTTGTAATGTCGTCACTGACAAGGCTGCAACCTTCACTTGTTGACATCTTATCAAATAGTCTCATTCTTGTTCAAATCTTGGCCTGAGTTACTTAAAATGACACTTTTCCATTGCCAGCAACTGAGTCAGACAGTAATTGCTACCCAAAATAATACAAATTCATAAAAATAAATGATAGGAGATAGTTATTTTTAACATGTTTGACTTTGTTCCTGAAATATCACAGTGACACAGAATAACAACTCATGCAAGGGTGAACCAGCTAGAAAGCTGGAGTGGATTTACTCATGGGATTGACAGCACTGTAACAACATGGGAGGCTCTGCTGCCTCCAACTTTCTTCCCCACCACTGCTGCACCCAGCTTTTCATAGTACCTATAAAAACAATCATTGTGCAGCTCATATAACTGTCAAACTCTGCCTAAACATCTGGAGACCTTTAACCACTTGGTCAGGGACATATGAGCTGAGACAGCAAATTTCTGGTGTTAGTCAAGCTAGTTTTCATTTGTCATCTAACCAGGGTTTTAAAACAAGCATTCATAGGAAAAAAAGTTAAACATTTTAACTGCTAAGTGTCTTCTCTCCAAAGCAGAAGCTTGAAGATGCACAGGTACACCCTTAATAATACTCAGATGTAGCACATGAAAAAGACAAGCTGAATTTCAATATCAGAAGGACCACAAATCCCAAGTCAAATCCAGGTTCATAGCTGCAAAAAATATGTTACTTGGCCAATTTTGTAAATGAACTTTTCATTGCTGGTAGCGAGAGGTTTAGCACATTCTCACATTAACATACAGCATAGATCAATAATCCTGTGGAAAAATCACTGTCCCCCAGGCACTCAGCTGCCTGGCCAGTTTACAGCAGCCATGACCCTTCAAAGCCACCACTAACTCTGAGTGTGACAGAAATGCAGCCTTACAGGCGCTGAAGGAAACCAGAGGTCATCAAAGCTGCTGGTGACGCTGAAGCTGACACTAGCTACAAGTCTGCATTTAGTCTGGGAAAGGCAGACTCCCTCAGGGGAGGCACAGTATCACAGAATGCAGAAGTAGAGTCTTTAAAATGAAATGCTAAACACGTTAATGAAATTGCTGAGCAGAACTCATAGAATAGGAAACATAAAACCCCCAAACCCAAACAAACAAACAAAAAAACCCCACAACAAACAAAACAAACACAAAAACTCCAAAACCCCAGAACAACAAAACTGGAGAAAACTAAAAGATCAAGACATGAAACATAAGCGAGAATTGAAGTGCTTACTCATCAAAAAAGGCAATTCATGTCTAATTTGAAGGCTCTTATTAACATAATATGAACAAAAGGACTAAGTTTATAAAGTCTGGAGATGAATGTTTCCTACATCTTTTCTGTTCCCAAGGTGGTGACCTAATCATGAAGCCATGTGCCCTTGTTTGTTAACAGGGTCTTGTTCTCATGGGTGGCTGCTGCCAGTAGTAGGAAGTCACTGTAAAACTGTGATGTCTGCACCTGGTTGTGTTTGGGAGACCTTTTCCCATTTTCATTCCGCCACAGGCTTGTTGTATGACCTGCATCCCTGTGAGATATTTTTTAAACTACCTGTTTGGATAGCAAGATATTTGGGGTATGACCCAAATACATCACCAGGGACTAATAAGAGACATTTACTGCAATATTTCTTCTAAAAATTTAGAATAAAAAAAACCAAAAAAAAAAAACCAAAAACCCAAACCAAAAAAAACCAACCCAAACCCAAAAACCACACCAAAACCAAAAAATGACCCCCCCTCACATTAATCATTCTAATAATTGACTGCTGAGCATCTGTTCTGAATTTATCGTGACCTACAGCAGGATTCCTCTTTTCTGCTTTTCTTTCTCTTCTCACTGACAATGAGATTTTTTTTGTTTATGACAACTCTCCTATTAAATCAAACATTTATTTCTGAACTGCAGTTCTCATTCATTACTGTGCTGAACATTTATCTAGCATGTTGTTCCAAAGTTAAGTGAGTTGTTTATCAAGCTGACTGATTTTTGAACCTGGTTAAATCATGCTTTATGTTTGTCTGCGCTGTTTTGGAAGACCTGACCTACAGTAACATATTCTGTTGAAGTTGAATTAAGCAAATCTTTTCAAAAAATCTTTATGTCATGAACCAGATCAACCCCCTAACTCTGATACTTTCAGGCTAGTTTAACCTTCCTTGCATCATTAAGCTGTTAAATTATGGACCTGGGATCCCTAGAAGCTCCAAGTCAAGGCAAAGGAATGTGTTACTATGTTTTACTATCAGTACTGCTTCTTGCTTTGTGTAAGAAGCAGTCTCTGTGTACAAGATGAAAATCTAGCTGTGTCTGCATTGCCAGGATAAAACTTTTTACTCCTGCCCTTCTCAGATGTCCAAGATACAGGTTTGCCATTTCACTGATGGCACAGCAAATCATTCTGAATATCTTCAATGCTAACTGGAACATAAAATGGCAATTTTTCCAAGTAGTAGCTGTCCATGATTCCACCATCATTTATCTTTAATTAATATCCTGTTATTGTAGACAGTATTACATTGCAATATCCAGAGATCACAGAGTGATTTTGCTTAGTAGCACTTCACTTGCTTTGGCAGCACTAAACTGCATTTCTAGATTAAAGAACAGCTCTTTTCATTAATCAATTATTTAATCAATAAGTGTGATATGCCAAGAAGGAGTTACAACTGAAAAATGGTTCTGAAACACTTCTTTGCTTGTGCATGTGTGGCTCTGGCTTACAGTGCTTGGTTTGACAGAAACTGAAGCCCATTTCTGTTTTAACAGATGAGAAATCAAGGGATAAAGCCAACAGAATCAGACATATTTCACTTTGCACTCTTAACATCTACCTCTGCTCTTTCCAGACAGATCTGGAGAATGAGTTGACTGACCTAGTTAGAGCTGCCCAATTAGCTGAATGAATGACACAGTATTGAAAAACTGAAGAGAGCAATACTCTAGGGAGGGAGCTGTCAGAGATTTTGCTGG
Source organism: Nestor notabilis (assembly GCF_000696875.1). Classification (NCBI taxonomy): domain Eukaryota; kingdom Metazoa; phylum Chordata; class Aves; order Psittaciformes; family Psittacidae; genus Nestor; species Nestor notabilis. The sequence goes on from NW_009937962.1 coordinate 97,038, forward strand.
GAGTGTGGAGGATCATCATATTTATGATGAGTCCAGACTTAAGTTTTTAATTCTGTTACTCCTACTTCTTCCAGTTATAGGAAACTTAACAAGGTAGGTCAAAAGAACTATAATGGAAGACATATTATTTTCCTATGCGTGAGACAGCTTGTACTCATTCTCAAGGAAAGGCCACCACTTCTTTCTGGCACTATTATAAACTACACTAACTGGGAAACAAAATAAGAAAACTGAAAACAGAGCTCAAATTATTTTTTCATATTTTTCAGTAACAAAATACTAAATTTCTCAGCAATATGCTTAAGAGTCTTATTTGCCAAATAGTAGCACCTTCTACATTACTAGGAAAACAGACACATGTACCTTTTATTTCCCATTATTATTCTTAAGGACATAGAGGTCTCACCTTAAGATAATAGAGGAAAAAAACAGTGAAAAGACAGAAATAATAGCAACACACTTTAGACCAGGAGAATGGACCAAATCTAGTTATGCTGATTTCCTTTGACGGCAGCTCTAGAAAGGCAGCAGAATACAGTGGACTTGACTTACAGAACAGATTAAAGCAAAGCCTCTCTGATCATGCCAGCCAAGTAAGCCTCTCTATTCTGTTACCACAATGCTTTGGTGGTCTTCAAGATTTGCAGGCCACTGAGAAAAAGCCTGATCATGACACAGTATTACATTCAGGGTAATCAGAGTGTCTCATTCTCTTGACAAAAAGGCCAAAAATGGAAAAGAAATAGTTAGTACTCAGAAACTGGATGGAACGTCAGAGATTGCACAGGGGGCAAAAAGCCCCAAACCCACCTTTAAAAAAACCATCTGGTGTAACCCCTCTTTTCTGCTATTAGATTCTTCTGTAGCCAAAGAAAATTAGCAGTGTGAGTGCAATGTCACTCAGTCATGTCTGGTCATCAAACAGTATGGCAGGATTTCCTTATTACCAGGCACTAATGATGTAGCATTTGTTTGTGTAATTAACTATTATTATAGTGAAAGGTTGCATAATATCTCAGAGAGACAGTGTTGCCAAATGAGCAATTAAGAAGTGAGGTTTAAAGTCACTGCTTTTGACCAGCTGTAAAAGTAGGTTATAGCTGGTGAGGTGATAATTCTTCAGTGAGGAAAATGCTCTGGTCCCTCCAAACCTTTCCTGTTTTGCATGGAAGTGATGCTGTTCAAGAAAAGCATTTTCTCCTATTCCTGTCCCATAGAAATTTTCATATGCTGATAGTAACTTTATTTTTTGATTCACCTCATCTGCCTAGCCAAATTATTTCAGGAGTGACAAACTCATGACCCTACTACAGTGTGTGCTGTATTGGGTTTTTTTCAAGCAAACTATGAGTCTGTGAGTGGACTGGATTTTTTCCTGATAGAGACTCAGAAAGTGAGAATACTGGGAACGAGGTATAAATCACAAGGTATAATCTTTTCTAGATCATGCAAAGCTATAAAATGGGTTATATATCTGATCTCCAGACATACACTTTGGTGCCCTGAAAGTCCTTATATCAGATGCCTATAGGCTGACAAAGAAACATTCACGGTCTAGATCAGATAATAAGACTTAAAGTAGAATGGCATGAGGCTTCCTCCTTCCCAGCAGCAATGTGACAAGTTTTCATACCAGAAAGGAAAAGGTCTTGCAAGTGTAAGTGACACAGCTTCAGCATGGTTGCAGCTTACATGGATGAATCCCTTCCTCATGTATTGCTGGAGCAGCTGAAGGGGAAGCACTATTGACTTCATGCTGCATCCTTGAGATTAGTGGATGTGAAAAGGAAGCTATCCTTTGCAAGGACAAGTATTACCTCAAAAAGAACAAACAGCTTAAAAAGCAGAGCATGCAGCATTTCTGGGAATAAAATAACTTTTCATTCTTGTAATTAAATTCTCTCGCATATTTTTCATTTCAGCTCTTTCCTCCACCTGAAAACAACAGAACCATGATAAAAATGAGAACACATACATGTAACAAGACAGAAGAACCCACCAACACAAAACACAAGTCTTGTTCCCAATCCTAATTTCCAAGAGAGATCTTTCCTGATAAGGGACAGCTGTACAGAATTAAGTGAATCATACATCATGGAACATAAAATTTCAACATTGCTATGGAAAATTGTATATGCAGCCCTTAACTTCAAGATTTTTTTAGTCATCTTTTTCAGTACTTAGAGGTAAGATAAAACAGTTATTTTACAATGACGTGGGAACATTTCCTAGTTTAAAGTCTGTAAAAAAAACTGAGCTAAAAACTAAACTCCAGAACAAACAAGGTCATTATAGTAATAATGAATGTTGAGTGAACTTTGCTGTCCTCTGACTGTTTGATGTGAGATTCCTCATGTATACCTTAACCAAAATGAGCTTGCTGTACAATGCATTTTCTTCATGGATAAGCATTTTGGCCATTTGTAAGTCTTAAAGGTTATTACAAATCAAGGTAGGTTTCACAAAACCTTTCCCAGTCTCAAAGATTTTAATACTGTCAAGATTATCCCTTCACATTTCAATCAATTATGAAAATCAACAGAAGGGGAAAGTGTTATTTATGCAATGAACAGTTTTTAAGTATGCCATAGAACCTACATGGCATACAAATTTTACAGTGCTTCTACATTCAATGCATTCTGCACAATGGCTGTATTAAATTAAATTACTAAACTCCATCTGCAGACAAATTCTCTAGACACTTTGGTTTTCTTCCTATCAAATAGCCTGCAGGTATGGAAATAAGCAGTCATAGTCCATACCAGATGTCAAAGTCTAATTAAAATACATAATTTTAAAGGGTATGCTTCTGATGTTATCTACAATCTGTGATTTTCTGTACAGCACATTATTCCATACCGATAGTGAAGAACAACAGAGACGTATTGACAGAAACTAGTGAAACACACAATTCAATTACTAATAAATCAAATTCTACTTAGAAGTATAATGAAAGCATTCAATTAGATGCAAAGATTGCCACTACTTTCTCAAGTATCAAAGGGAGCTAAAAGTTGTTTCTTTTACAATCCTCTCTTGCTATGAAAAATGCAAGACCCATTAGTACTTCACTCTTTCACACAATTAAAAGGATGACCACTATCATGGGTAGTAAGACAAGACGAAGCTGCATCAGTCTGGATCTTCCACTTCTGATGGACTGGCCTTAAAGAATTGCCTAACAATGAAGATTTAAGAAAACTGCAGTGTTTAAAATAATGACACCCCAACATAAATGCTTCTTGGGGGAGAGGGCTGCTTTAATAAAGCATCAGTTAGCTCACAACAGGACAGTCACTGTTAAATATTTTCTACACCAGTAATGACCAAACAGTTTGGCAAATCCAAGAAATATACCAGCCTGGGAGAAGACCTCTCCTCTCCATCCTTAATGCAAGAAAGGTAGTCACATTTCATTCTAAGGAAACATTCTAGATTCAGTTGCAATTTTTCTTTGTAAAAAAAACCTTAGAAAAATAAAGGTACCTGAAAAAGTGCTGAACGCTAAAATTATAATAGCTTATTGTTGTGTAAGAACAATATAATTACCTTTATTTTAGAGCTCACTTCTCTTACAGTCTGAGATTCATACGTTTTTGTTCAAAGTAGGGAGGACATGGTTTACATGAACGTGTCTTTTCTACCTGTACCAACATCTTTGTTTTAATCCTTTGTATGGTCCATCTGTCAAGTGATGGTTAAATCACATTCTGTATTTTTCCAAAGACCTATATCTACCATGACTTTCTGTAAACAGAATGATTTATTAAAGCAGAATAACCAGAGCACTGTGAATTCTTTCTTTTTTTTTTTTTTTTTTAGGGATTAGGTTAACTATTGATTTTTTTCTAGTATTCCCCAGGGCTTCCCAACTTTTCGTGGGTTTAGTGGTCAGCATCATTATATTTCTCTTTTCTGACAGCAATATCTTAATCTACATTAAAACTATGATAATTGAATTTTATTTTTCATTATCGATTTTATTTCAAAACCACCACTCTGAATACATTCAGTAATAGTTCTACCCAGTCAGACATTTTAAATGAGAGTATCTTGAGAAAGTATACAATTTATAGACTTTTCTATTCTCTTTATCCTTCATCAACTTAGGCTGAAAAATACAACAGAAATTTGTAAAAAAAGTTAGCACCAAAACCTGTGGCAGAGGGTTGTGGCAGAAATTGCTTACTGTGGTAATTCACTGGAGAAAGACAGTGAATAGTTTTCTTTCAGATAGTGTTTTTAGGTACAAAGTGTTCCAAACTGATTTATGAAGTACCAAGTTCTAAAGCAGCCTGACAGAGAAGGCACGATGAACTGAAAGATACATTATACACTTGAAGGCTCCACAATGTTTTGAAAATTAGATGGGAAACTAGCTGCAAAATTGGAAATGCTCAGGTGGAGATGGAAAACAAAGAAAAATAGTGGAGAGCATTACCAAAGGACTACAACAGGGTCTGATGGATGAACGATCATCCAAATGTCAAGATAAAAGAGAAGATTAACTTGTAGGTTTAATGTTTGCCCAATCACCTCATTATGTTGACTGATATGCCATATTCAGTTGAACCATCAGACCCTGAATAAATACCATTAGGATTATAACATTAGCCTTGAAGTAACGCCAAGGTGTTCATCAGTCTCAGCCTGTCATGGGAGACCACAGGGAAACTGCTAACTCCACCCTGGCCGCTGAGAAATGCATTCATTAACACTAAATGGCAATCTGTGGCTAACCTATAGATTGTTTGCTCTTCACAAAAAATACTCAATATAAAAATATAATAATATTCACATTTCCAATAAAAACTGAACTCCCTTAGAATTCAGGTCCTGCTCAAATTTTCCATAAGGAAAATAAAAAAAGTATGTTGATACTTGTTGGTGCATAAATATACAATCTCTCACACTTTTTTAATTGTACTTCTGTCATTTTTCTCTTCTAGGCCTTGAAACATGAAAACGAGAGCATGTATCCACACATTTGAGATGTGACCATACACTGTAGCTCCAAACCAAAAACCTGTCTTCTCTTGAATAACCAATCCCAGAGATCTCCCCATGTCAGGAATCACCTAGTCTCAGGATTAATCCTTTTTAATGTTCATACAGCAGCAGGCATGGAAAAGACAGCAAAGCAACGAGACACACCCACCATCCCAAGCCCCTAACTCTTTCCACATTGTCTTTCCTAAAGCCCCATGGCTGGACCAAGGCAGCAGCCAAGCACACCTTTCAGAGCAAGATCTGTCTTCGCAGCTAACTCCACACTGTGTGAAGTCTCTATGCCATGAAAACTGAAGTTGAAAAATCATTAATGAAATGGGTATCATATGGCAATAGGTTTAGAAATTCCAAAAGTTAATTTTGTCCATTTTTAGATAACCAGTCCCAAATGCATGCTGTGCTATAGAAAAAATCTGCTAAAATAAAAAGTAATCATGTTAAATAAGAAAATGTGATAAAACAGATAAAACCCCATTCATTAAAGTTCATTTTTGTAAAGAAGAAATTGATGTCTCAGCTTGGACTTTCAGCATTTAAAAACCTTTCTTTGCTTATGATAAAAGACATATAATACAATAAAATCAGGAAACTTTTCACAGGAGGGAAACTTTCCTTTCAATTCTGATCTAAATGATTGAAACAGTGACTAAATCCTGTGGACTTTCACAGGTGGAGCTGAAACTAGCCATCAAATGGGAAGGTTATTTTACAGAGAGTAATTAATAATCTAAATGGATATACAGGTCTCACTTCTCTGTATTTGTCATAAAAAAACAGTAACAAAAAAAGCACCACTGCTATCTTTTGTTGCAAAGTATTCCCCCTTGCAATCAACAGTTTATCATTCAGATAAAACAACAGTCCTTTTATTGAACCAAAGAAGAGCAAATAAGTCAATTTGAAAAAAAAAAAATAAATCATTTTTATAAGCATCAGCTTGTTGGAAACTGATTGCAATAAATTTTTACTTAAATTATTAGAACATTGGTCAAGAAATGTTTCTTGCATAACATCTATTTTTTTCTCATGAATAAAGTTTTAAGTGAAAATCAAGAACCGAGTAACAGAGGTATTTAAAACATCTCTTTTTATTTACTGAAACCAAATGCAAACTACATTTTGTAAGAATTCACAGTACTCATCAGTCCAAAACCAACAAAATCCATAGCTGATTTTCCTCTGGTGAACCCCACTGCCAAGCACTGAAACTATAAGCTTTCTTTTTCCTTAAAAAATAAATATTTTTGAGTGTATTGCTCATGGTTAAGCTTCCAGAAATAAATAGGACAATGAAGTCAGAGTGACAAAAAATAAGGTTTTCTAAGAAAAGAAATGTCACTGTTAAGCTTCTAAACAGCATTCCACCCCCCTTCAGTATTGCTGGAGAAGAGACTTAAAAAGTTCTAAAAAGACACTAGAAAAGCTTGAATCTTTAAGCTTTCCTACTTGGAATCTTATCACTATGGTCTCTGACAATCGTTATTTTGGGAACAGTTTTCTGGCTGAAAAGCCAAGAAGCACCAGCCTGTCCTTTTAGTTCTCCCGTGAGATTTAAGTACTTTTAGTGCTGGCAGATACAAAGAAATACTGAAATAGTGTCTCACTTTCAGAATTAACTTTTGGTTGCATAGCTAGCAGCAGGGACTTATCAGATAATCAGAATTATGGCAACTTGCCCCATTCATTCAGTTACTTATTTTCAGTTCAAAATATTCCATGTACAAAAGCGTAATCTCAGATGTACTCTTTCACTTTTTGTTACTGAAGTCAGCAGAGCATCACAGTCTCAAAGATGAATACATATACCAACGCGATGCTGTGGTTTGTCTACTTCTTATTTTGTGTGCAGATATAAGTTCACTCACCCGTATTTTGAGCTCACTAGAGGTGAATCAACTGCAGAACAGAAGGTTGTGATTCTGTGGTTTAAAGTGTTGAGCCCAGGCTAATGAGCCCCTTCGAGACACAAGATATAATGGCCTGGACTCAGCACCTGCTAACACGGCTATGGTGCAGCCCCTGCCTCAGATGGCACTTGTGTTGAGGAGTCTGCCAGTCTGCCAGTGAAGACATATCAGCATCCCCTTATGATCCTGTGCCATTGGTTTCATGAAGAGACAAACTCCCAAATCACATAGGCGCTTTTGATAATTCTGCTTGCACTTCTTAGCTCAGAACTGGTTGAAAACAACTGGCAAATCCTGCAGTAGCAATTCAGCAGGTCATGTCCCTGAGCTCTTTGCCCAGCTCTTCTGCCAGAGGTCACCACTCCTCATCACTGAACACATGCCCATGCACACACCTCCAGCTCCTCAGGGCTCCGGTTCCCAGCTTGTCTCTAACCAGGACACTGCTCTGGGGCAACAACTATGAACCTTCACAGTGACCCAGAGCTGAGGTTAGCAACTTCTAAAACTGCTGTAACAAGACTCACTTGCGCTCACCTACCAAGAACAACTGCAAAACTGTGAGCAGCAGTGGGATGAGTAGGCTGTGTTTAAATTATGTCTGAATTACTTGATTACTGTGGACAGCACTGAGAATCCAACTTTTTTCAGGAACTGGACCTTTGGAAACCTGCCTGCTTTTTTGCCAGACTGGACAGAAAAACCTGCTTTTCATGTCAAGTATGAGTATCTCCAGCTGCTAAGAGCTTCAGTTACAGAAAGGCAGAAAGCTTGGCATGTAGGTGCATGTTAAAATGGGAGCTGGTGGTGGATTTAGTCTTCATCAGACTAGTGATACTGCAGGAGTCTGGGGCAGCTTTTTGTGCTCCACTCTGCCATCGTGCTCTCTTGGTTTTGTTTATTAGTTTGTTTTGGGTTCTGCAGCGCAGGATGAGAGACTAAGGTATCTTCTGTGTTAAAGAAAGGGTTTTAATAAGAATTGAATTGATTCAAAGAATATTTTAGCTCCATCTATTACCAAAGAGGGCAATCCTTACTCTTTATTGTACGTCAAAATGTTTATTTTGAGACTGTCATGGATTTTAAGATAAAAAGCCACAAATCTATTTTGAAGCAGTAGTAACTGATCAATCTTTGTTTAGGAGTCATATCCCCTCTCCCAATACTGCAATATGAACCTGAAAAAAAATTCAAGATATAAACTTAGAGTAAAATCAATATTTCTAATAATCTTCTGGTCAGATTACACTACCAAAGACTTCTTAAATACTTTATTAAGCTGACCATTTGCCTGATATCGCTTTGGTCTCAAAAACACGCAGACAATAAGCACTGACAAAAGATCAGGTCTAGACTGCTGCTACAACACTGCTTTCCTCATAAATATAGTCAAAACATGCAATTTTTGCTTACAGATCCTGCATCTCCTGAGATTATCATAATACAAAGAGACAAGAGAGGGAAAACATTCCTCTTTTCCCAGGTGGTTTTAGTTTGACAGCATTTTCTACTTAGTGGATATCATTGCTTTTTTTGTATTCTCACATTTGGTGTCTACATCAAGTTATTTAATTTCCTGGCACTATAACATGACTGGTGGGAGTAACGTAACTGTCACATCATCTACACTATTTCTGAGGTCTGGGTAAAATGGTGGCACCACCAGCTACCAGTCAACTTCAAATGGAATGAAGAAGGAGAATGAAGGAGGAGAGACCACTGCAGCGAAGACCATCACATGCCAGTTTCTGTCCTGCGCAGCTCTGCCCCATAAAAATGATACAACTCAAAAAGACACCAAAGAGGAGCAATTTTCAAGCAAGTACAGCACCTGAACCTACCTTGCAAGAGGCGAGCAGTTTAATTAATGCTTATAAATAAATGAGAGCTTCTGTCACGGCACCATGTAAGCATGAAGAACAAATGAGCAATGGTAAATCAAATAATAAAATCTGTGATCCTGTAAAACTACAGTAAGAACACCTACAGCTTCTATGTCTATATGATTTATGTAGTTTAAGAAATACTTAAGGCCAAATTTCGAGCTGTGAGTACTATGGCTGTTCCCTAAAGGTGTTTGAAAGCAGTGATTCATGTCCTCAATTGCTTTGATAGAAGCTTACTCAACTTGCCAATAAGCTAATTAAGAGCAGAAAGGTGCATGTACCTAATAGGATATTTGGCCTTAATTTTTGCAAAACCTGCCAACTCCCTTCTTTATAACCAAAGTGTGTGTGTGGGGAAATACCCAACAAATCTGACTAGATTGAAATCAGAGGGGAGTTTTTGCTGTAAGCATAGACACACACACACAGAGGCCCACACTCTACTGTCCATGCAGCTCAGAAAGCCTCAGAGCTCCCCAAACCTCTCTCTGGCTACTTGAATTTCACACAAGGTGGAAAATCACTGTATTGTCCTCTCTGTGCTGGCTAGTTTTAGAAGCAATTCCTAATAGAACTACCTGAGCGGCCTTTTAGCAAAAATAATGTAATGAGTTGGTAAAAAGTAGTAAGAAAGAGCACCCACACCCCCATCCACCCAAATCTTATTTCACAAATAGCAAGCTGCACACCACGTGGAAAGGCCAATTCTGAGGATAGCAATGTATCATCTCCCAAAGGATGCTAATGAAGAAGAGTTTCCCTGCACACTGCAAGAGGAGGAAAAGCAGAGAGATGAAAAACACAGGGAGAGTAGCTTGTGAGAGAGACTCCATCCTTGCCTACTCCCCAGACACCTCTTAAGTAAGCACTGGCAGTTTGCTGTCCAATCCAGAACAGACTATTTACATGTTTTCTGAAAGTCTCAGATCCACAAATTACTTTCAAATAAAAGGCTGTAAAATTGTTTCAGTGTGACAGGAACATTAACGCTGCCCAGTATATGCAAGTATATGCAAGTACTACCTTTCTGAATTTCTGCTTTTCAAGTGTACTTTTAACTGTTCAAGGCTAAAATATGTATGCTGCATGCTCAGACAAACCTCCAGCTACATAGAAATGAAATATTACTGAAAGAGGTTGTTTACAAGAGCCAGCTGGAGCAGCTAATACATATTATAATATGCTAAGCCCTGATAGTCCCGTATCACTTGCAATTACTTAAAAATGCAGTAGCTCTAAGATTGAAGCAAATTAAATTCTCGTTATTCATGAAGTAACTAAAACAATGGGCAGGAAAATAAAAGAGTATCTGTGGTAAAAGGTAACAACTAGTAACAGACAGGCTGCAGGCAGCAAAATATGCTTGTTGACTGCACCCTGGAGAATGCTAAAAAACCCACCCAGTTTTCTTTAATTGTTTCTTATGTATATTTTTTGATCCAGGCACTTAAGCTCTATTAAACCACTGAAAACAAGCACCTTGGTTTTACTCATTATATAAAGTTTATTTCAAAATGAGACTCTAGGTGCCTAGCAAAGACTCAGATTTTCCGAAGAATTTTTCTGAGAGCAGGATAGACACACATGAGCCCAACCTGCACACAGAGAGGCAGGTCCAGGTCTGCCCCTCTGAATGACTGGGCCCACTCCATCAATAATGGGGAAGCTTACTAAAAGCAAGAACAGGGGAGAAAACATGGTGTTGATTGGTTTGTTCAGACTGATGCTGCACAGAACTGAAGGCAGGAATAAAAGTGTCTCAGCCCCAGAACAAACATGCACCATTCTGCAAATTTAAGGGTTGTACTCTTTGCTTACAGGTGTATAGTATAGCAAAATCTCTCCCGCCTTGGTTATCCCCTGTAAACTGAGAATGAAAATGAATGCTGGATTATTTTCAGTTTTGTGATTGGTGAAGAAACTACTAAAAGCATGTTCCCAGAGTGGCTGAGAGCATTTACAATTAGATAGCCTCAGATCAGGAGGGGTCTGCCTGCAGTACCACAAGGGAGAAAAATCTGTCCAAGTGCAGAATAACTCAAGGGTATTTGTAACCAGAGGTGTGTGAGGGCAGGAGAGTGAGCACTGGCTGCTGAAGCTGAAGAAATGGGAACAGGCAAATTCCAGAGGAACATTATCTAAACATGATGCATCTCTGAAATGGGAAGAAAAATTTGTTCAGCAGAAAATAGCACAAACCCATAAATATGCATGCCTATTAACAAGCAAATAAAACCTTACTCTTCAGTAGAACCCAGAGGTCTCTATTACGAAATATAATAGCAGTAATCAGCTATGTTTCAGAACGGCAATGGCTATAGGGACAATGGGGTATAAGGTCTTGGTCTGTAAAATATAGGGGACACAGGGAGACTTACAAAAGGATATGGCTATTAGTAACATTAAATCATTTAGAAAATGGCTCTCAGGGTCAGGAAGTTTGATAGCCCCTGCCCTGCAGCTTCACTAGCTGCATTAACTAGCACTCAATAGCTGAGGAGCTTAGAGCCATACAAGTTTTGCACAGAACTTTATCCACAAAAGATGAGAAGAACAAGCAGCTGAACTAGTAGTCCAAATTAAGCCTCAGAAATACAACAGAATTCCAATATTGGTATGTGTTCCTAGTCTGCACTTTCCTAATCCTCCTCAAATTACCATACAAAGCTTTGCTGCAGATTTAGCTACTTACTGATTACTTGCAGGTAAACCTCATTACTGGTTACACCGATAGGAAGATTGTAAACAGATAAGAAAAATAAAGACAGGGAGATTTGAATCTCCCACAATATTGTAAAAAGAGTATTTAAAATGAACCTTTTTGAAATCTTAACACAAATATTACTGCACAGATGGACAAAATACGGCATTAATGCTCTCATCTTTGTGTAACAAATTACTATTAGCTATCACAACCACTCGCACGTACACAACCCATACCCATGGATAAGACTGACAGAGATTGATTTTTCAACTTGTCTTGTTGGCCTGAGGATATAAGAAATTAACTGGATCCTGCTCTGCCTGAGGTAGCAGCTTTTCTGTTTGCTAGGAACAGAAAACAAGCAAGATTACATATTACTTATTGTTCTGTCAATTTCTTGCTAGAAAAAATTAGAGGTAGTTTTCTCTGCTGAGGTAATTATTTCTTTTGTATAGAAGCTTACAATTTCTGGGGTTTTTTTTGCTTGATACTTGTTTGCTTGATGCTGGCTTTATTTATTTAATTTCTAAAAGCTTATTTAAAGGATTGGAATTAAGGAGATTATTGCTCTGGAATGGGGAATGGTGAAGGATGAGTCAAAATGCTCACAGAGGTAAGTGCAAATACATCACTGCTTCTCTCAAAGTTCACACAATAGCCCTGCAATGAAATGACTGAGGGCGAAGGAACATGCAGAGCACTGACGCACCAGCATTACTAACGTTCCACACAGCCTTTTGAACTTTTTTTAGACTCTGTAAGCAGTCCATCTTTGCTTTTTTTTCCCCCCCTAATTTTTCTTTCAGTACTTGAACCAGACTCAGCAGGTAATCTCTGAGAAACGCTGCTCTGAGCATCACCACTATAAAGTTGTGTTTCCTGTGGCTGCCTCTCAGTTAGACTTCTTAGAACCCAACATTGGGACTGAATTTACTCTGCAGCCTTTGCATTAGTGAGGTCACACTCACTTTCCACTTTGTTTCCACAAAACATGTTGAACTTACTTACTACATGTAGAAGCTGAAGCTATTACAAAAGTTACCACAAGATAAAGGGGACAACAGTTTTCACCAGTGCATAAGGTTCCCTCCTGAACTGCTTCCCAAACCAGGCTTTAAAGCATGAGCCAGGCATAATGCTCACAAAAGTTCCCAGTGCAGTATTCTCATTTTGTTAACAAAGAGTTTCTTTTGCTATACCTGTCTCCTTGGGAATTCTTTCATTTTCATATTTAAACTTCTATATTTCCTCCCTGAATCTCCCTGGAAAGAGTTCTTCTGCAGTCTTCCGTGACGTATTATCAGTATTAGTATTCTGCTGCTAATTCAGCTCCTCTGCTCTGCAGCCACACAGCAGAGTACCCTAACGTAATAGTATTGTCTGCGATCCACAGCAATAATCTTTTCTGAACCGCCTCACATATTGGCAGTCTGTGGTTTAATGGATTACTCTTTGGAGGAGTTTAAGACTATATCTAAAACGTACAATAAAACTTTACCAGAAACTGCTTCAAAAGTCAACAAGACAACTGCGTATTAAAACTGAAAGTTTTTATTTTGATGTTTCATTTCTTTCCAATATGGATTACTTGTTACAGAAGAAGTCTTTATTTTGCATGTTCTAAAACATGGGTGGCTTTGAAGACCCTGGAAAAATTAAAAAGTCAAATGAGCAATGCATATTAATGTTGCTTTTTGTATTACCAAATTCTGCAGTAATGTTTACTGTTTCGAGGGGAGTTTATAATTATGCAAATTGCTAAGCAGTCTGCATAATGTACAACATGTTTGGGTTCACTGACTAGAAGCTGAGATACATTTCTTTAATGCCGCTTGAACGCTATGCAATTCAGTTTGCATTTCTCACACTCCACTGCACCGTACCTGTCTCCAGCAGTATCCCTTGTGTTTCAGAATTTATATGCAACCTCAGTACATTTGCAGACATTTGGCTTTCAGAAATTACTTCAATAATTTATGTGTGCCAACTTAACATTTTGCAAAATGAAGCAACATTTTGATAGCCCTATGGTTGCTGAAACCCTGCTGAAGAGACTTTCACCCTTTTCGTTATAAACTCAATTATTGTCATTGTAGTTATAACTGAAACATTGTGAAAGCTGTTCTAACTGCATATATGGCATTTAAGTGGGTGTTGGGTTTTTTTAAATGAAATTTTCTTACATGTACTCCATTGCTTTAAACACTTCATACCTCCTTCATATCACAAATACCCTGCCTATAGCCACTAATAGACTGTTGCCTGATCCTGTTTCCAAAGGCATACATCATTTTCACCTGTTTGTGCAAGGCAGTTCTGAATGGACATGGTTTTGCTGCTCATAGTGTCTGATCATAACACATTCTACCAGAATGGTAACAGAATATCTTAAGGTGGGCTGGCAGGGCCAAAGAGCCCCCCAAGCCTCTGCCACCCTGTGTAAATATTCTACTCTGTGTGAAAGGTTCAACCACTCAATAACCTTCTTAAAATACCATCCAGGCCACCACCAGGCTCCTGAAAGCCAAAGCGAAGTGACTAAACACCCCTACAGACAAGTGTAGGCAGTGATCAAGCTTTTCTGGTCTTTCCAGCTATGATCAGCTCTGTTACAACTCTGTGAATCCTATGCTCATGAGTCAGATTCCCCTGGCTTTGAAACAAGATCAGCTCTTGGCTCTAGCCCAAGGCCTGGCTAAATACCCCAAACTGATTTGGCCAGCCCTGTGGTAGCACTTAACTCCTCACTGTATCCAGAGTTATCTCACAGCAAGGGGTTAGGGACAAGCACCAAGTCAAGCGTGGAAGCAGCTGGAAGGTTTTACTCTCTTCAGTACCTGCTGCTTACTGCTATAGCAAGACAGCACTCGCTGTGTCTTGGGATTCACCAGTGCTGACCAGCAAAGCGGGGTTTCCTATTTAAATGTTAACAGCAGCTCCATAGGATCACAGTTAACACTGGCCTGTGCCCATTCTGCATACACCCCCCCCCATGCCATAACAGAACAAGTTTAATAGATGATTAATTAGGTCAGTTATTAACTTCAGCCCATCCTCAGGATGTGGACTATGCAATGCAAACTGATAGACTCAAAACCACAGAAGGTCTTGACTCAGCTCTGATTATGCTTTTATATGGCCTCTGTGGGACAGTGATGCTCAATTAACTTATATTACTGTCTACAAACTTAATAGATTTTTTTATAGCTGGAAGAAATTTGTGACTTTTTTTTTTCAAGCTCTCATGTCTAAGTTTAGCTGAAAATGGCTTTTGTCCTGCTGGTACAAGCCTACAGTGGCTTAGATATAACATGTTTAGGTCTAGGCATGGGAGAGGCTGTGCAATGCCAGTCTTGTTTTTCCCTGTTCTCCCCAACAGTCAGTATGAAATCCACTCTTATTAACTGTTTCTGAAAGAGATAATATTAAATCCACATCCACCCTTTGAAATAAGAGGAAAAAACTGGGAAGAGAAGATTATTTTTTTTCATCTTGTGTCTGCTTCCCACATTAGTTATTTTGTGTCTACAGTTCAGCTGAAAATGGATTTTATAATTTTCTTAATTTTCTTATATCCACTTACTTTAAAAAAGGAATTTATTTCAGCACTTTTAAGTTCCCTTGTATAATTATATAAGGAATATAAAACATTCTTCCTTCAGGGAATAAGCCAGCTCATGCAGTTAAGAAGAAATTTTCCTTAGAGAGAGATAATTTTGTAATTAGCCACTACAAGGTTTCTTGTGACTTCCAGCTATTATGGGACAAAAGATTTTTTACCAGCCTGACTCACTGGCCTCGAACAACATCACTGTCACTGTGTTCTGACTGGAGTGGAATGCAGTGGACAAAAGCTCTGGTAAAAAAATATCAGCCTGCCAAAGCCAGGCATGTCTTCCTTTTCTATTCTCCTCACCGTCCTTGCAGGTTTTAGTTAAGGTTAATCTTAATTTACCTACTACTGAGTTTATGTTTAGTAAATTGAACAGAATTTATATTGGTCAGGATATGCACCTTCTACATCTCCTTCCCTTCTGGAAGATTTTGTGTTTGTTCACCTGCCAGATAAGATGACGCTTCTGTAGATTTGGAAAGTCTCATACTGAACATGGATGTGCAAGGTTCAATGACAAAGTGGCATGTGATGTCACTACAATGGCTGTTGCTGTTTCTTTGTGAGACCTCAAGAAGCTACTTTATAACAATCAGATCTTTCTTGTGCCAAGACATGTAACTTATCAAAATGTGCAGAAGTTCCTGTTTGAAGGAATACACAATTTCACTGAACAAAAGACCGTAGGAATGGGAAAAGAAGAATATAGAGCTACAGTGAGAAAATTATTTGTCCAACATTATAAGAGACTCTTGAGAAATTTAGAGTACAAGTCCAGATCCTTAGTTAACAGATCATCTTTATTCCTCTTTCTGCAGTATGCTCATTTTCTTCTAAACAGGACTATTTCCCAGCTATAGGCCAGATGTTACAGGGAAATACAGCCGGTAGAGAATTTATTAGTGTTGTACCTTGGACTTCACTGGTCACAGTAACTAAACCAAATATTTAATTCCCATTGCTATTTGTGCATTAAGTATCTTTCAGTCATTTCTTCCTCTTCAAGAGAACTGCTCTAATCAGTTATACCCCTTAAAATGGCATTCAGATGATTGTTGCCCAGTCAACTGCTAAGCAAACAGTGTTTAACTAGTCATATCACTGGGTCTAGGCAGCAGAACAGCTTGAAAGAACACTTTGGAAAAGAATAAATTACAATGTTATGTACCGAGATCCAGCCTGAGGGAAAATAATCAAAAAAGAGCTCTTAAAGGCTGAAAAGATGAAGGCAAATGATGGATGTAGGAAGAAGAAAAAGTTATGAACTGAAGCAGATTGAAAAGAACCACAATTGAAATACATTAATTTTAGTGCAAGTTATTTCCCTGATGCTTTTTTTTATTTTCTTATCTTACAGCTTGATATTGCTAAAGTTAATGCTTTGTATGGATTTCGCTTCTCTTCCCCCATCCAAGCTCTATACCACAGTCCAAGCCTTACCTCTTACATCTGCCTGGTGACATCTCCCTGACAAGGCTCATGTTGTCTATTAATTTCTGACCCATGTGTCCCATACTGAAAAAGAACCCTGAAGAAATGAACACGTAAACCAGTCTGATTAAACAAAACAAAAAGGAAGAGTTGAAGCTTCCCAAGAAAAATGAACACTTAGCAGGCAGCCACACAGAGACCATATCAAGGACCTCAAAAAGGGATAGTCAAATGGAAAAGAGATGAAAGTGAAAGCTAAGCTTTAAATCTATTTAAGCAAAATACAACCTCAGTATTTCCAAGCAGAAAATAAACTCCTGAAGGGATCAATTACTGTTGCTGAGAATATGCACTCTCACAATACCATCGTGCTGTGGTATCTATACTTACACAGTTGCGTGTTTTGACTATTAGAATGAATGTTTTATATAAAGGCTGTATATTTTTATAAAGGCTGTTCTAACACAAGTCTACAAATAAAAATCAGTCAGGTTTGTGAGAGGCCTAGCTAGGTGTTCTGCTTTTCATTAAATAGAGAAACAGAAGTATTCAAAAAAGGAGGAAAGACTTGTAGCACATTGGAAATAGAAGTACAGTGGTTTATGGGTAAGGAAAGCATGATTTTCTTAAGTAGTGAAAAGAGCCCTAACCTGACAATGCATGTAATGTCCTATTTTGAAATGTTTGCAATTAAGCTATTATAGCTGCAAATGTCCTTATAGTGAGTTAAAAGAAAACAGACAGTAGTTATTATCA
Organism: Nestor notabilis; assembly: GCF_000696875.1. NCBI lineage: Eukaryota > Metazoa > Chordata > Aves > Psittaciformes > Psittacidae > Nestor > Nestor notabilis. The sequence goes on from NW_009937962.1 coordinate 114,345, forward strand.
AATAAATATTGTGACTTTGAGTGATGCAAGTGTAACTATCTGAAAAACTTGTTTGGAAGTTATTGTTAAGAACCTAACCAATGAATATTCCTTATAAAGGCAGATTAACCTCTGAAAATTGTTTGATTGACAGTTTAGTTAAAATGTTGAGATCTTGTACATTTTCAGTCCTTTCTTTCACCTCCAAAACCAGGTATCCTAACATTTTACTTTGCTGCAGTGTTATCCAGTGTAAATAGCACACAGTGTCAACCTACATTTATTTTTTCTGTGTGAAAGGGTAAAACAGCTAAAAAAGCTGTAATAATTTTTACATGATTGTATATAATAATGAGCCTCAATAGACAGCAAATATTTAAATGACTTCTTTATAACACATAGCCAGGTGCACAACAACTGCTCATTCCTCAAATGGCACTCACATTTGCTTCATAGAGACTTATTAATTTTAAATGCCTGTACCTATGTTAAAACAGCTTTACAGTGCTTTTTTTCTATTTCAGAAAAAATATTCTTTTAATTTCACTGTCATTTAGAAAGCTCTTTTGAGAGACATGCGAAATATTACAAGCAAAAGGGAAATTAAACATTCTGAGTTATTTATAGGTAATTGTAAGTTCTGTAAGACAAACAGTACAAAAGTGATCCCAGTATACATTTTTTTTTCTGGAAACAGATTTTAAATGGAGATGGGCTCTAACTTGTAACAGATATTTACAAAAGAAAATGGCCAGAGAATAGTCTCTATTTCATTAAACACTGTTCAGATTTTTCATCACAAAAAAATGAGAAATAGATCAAATGAAAGTACAACTATAAAAGTATCAGACATTTTTCATTAAACCTGGAGAACACAATATCTGCTTTATCTCTGCATACATTTCCATATTAGGTTTGAGTGCTTGATGATATTCATAATGATTTGCAATTCTAATATCATTTTGCTTGGGATGAGATCTGTAGCTATTTCAAGGGGTGAAGGGCTAACTCACATGCTATTTATTGTGACTTTGAGTGCACCAAAATATGAAGGACTAATCTTGCTCCAGTTACAGTACATACAGATTACCCAACAAAGCTACAGAAAGCATTGATTTTGGTTTATTGACAAGTCTTGTGATAGCACCTGTGTTATGCATATTGTAGGGATACCCACCATGGAAGTCATCTTACTGGTTTTAGAGGACTATTTAACAATTCTGTATTAATAAGAGCCTGGCAGAACCCATGCATGCCTTTTTTCCACCTAAAATCTGAATCAGTGCATGCCAGGGGCCTTTCTCTCCTGTAAGAGCCTAACACAATCACATTCACTTGTGGATGATCAGCTTTACCTGAGCTCACAGCACAAGCCAATAGCTTACAGAAGTTTATCAACTTGTCTAAAATTAAGAATGGGCTTGGAAGATTTTTGCTTCTGGAGGAAGAGATTCACCTCCCTAGTGCCATTGCCTTCTGTTGAAATGAGAAAATTAAAATAACCCTCGATACCATAAGGCATGGGGCTTTGGAGCAACTTCTAGTCCAGAGAAATGCAAGCATACTGTTAATGTACACAAGGACGCCAACAATAAAATATTGCTTACCAACAGAAAGAGATTGCTTCCAATTCAGTTAGCTGTAACATTTTTTTTTATGTTAAATAAACATAATTTTCCTTAGATAGAAGATTTGCAAGACTGATTTGTCTACATTCCTACAATATATACACAGACAAATAGCATTTATATGTCAACTAGATATTAAAAATTGTAGCAGTATGAACCTACAAAATGATAATACTTGCTTAAAAATAGTTCCATTAGTTTCCATTGAACAGGAAAAAAATCCAAACACACGGGGAAAAAACCCACAAAACCAACCAGCCAACAAAACTATATCAGAATTGCTTTTGTCATACATGTGAGAAAAGCTTGCAATATGATTTAGCAAATTTGAGCATCTTTTTAGGTCTTGTATTATCTCATTAGGCGAGAGTATAAACTAGAAACAAAAAACACATGGGTGCTATATAAATAAGACAGTAAGCATAAAGAAATCATTGAAGCAATTTACAAGTATTTACAAAATGGTAGTGAAGCAGAGTTTCTCTTAACTGAAGAAATGCACAGGTGTAAAGGCATATATGTCGGGTCTAAAGGCCCGATATATTTCCTCATCTCCCAGCCAAGTAATTTTGAATTCTTGCATAAAACTTCAGATTGAGACTGCATAAACATGAACAACAGCCACCTGCCAACCTCTTCATTAAGGGGGATCCCTGAAGTTGGGGGGGTTTACATCTGTTGATCTTCTATGTTTGTGAAGGGAAAATGGCAGCAATAAGAAATCTTCTAAAAATACAGGCAAAGCATGTTTCCCTATAGCTCAGCTTCAGGCAAAATAAAGTAACGACAATCCCCTATGATCACATCACAGATTTTGACTGCAGCTTTCTGCAGTTCCTCTGAAGCACTGTAATAGCTAGGGTCTGATCTCTGCACTTAATATTGCACTGAGCTCTGTCAAATCTATGGTGCAGGTGTTTGCAGCTGGGGGAAGGCTGAGCTAAATGCTCCTGTCACAGACTGGGAAGATAGACCCTTGAGAAGAGGCTCTTCAAAAGGTGGTTAAGGCACCTTGGCTTGCAATGAACTTCTTCATATTTGTGTTTGAAGACAGACAGAAAAGAAAAATCAATAATGGGAATGCGTAGAAGAGAATGAATCACGGGGATGCAACAGAGCAGCAGATAAACAGGCAGTCTGACAGTCTGCTGGGGCTATCAGCCTGCAATTCTGAAAGAAGTTTTCATTGCAGCAGTTCATTTTACTTAAGAAGTGAATAGACCCAGAAATCAATGCATCTCTCAAAGAGGTACATCTACCATTCATTATATATGCTTAAGTCCTGTTACAAGCACCTAAACTAGGAACAGTCACACACTTAGCCTGACTTAGCCTGCTTATGCTACTGCCCAGGATGCTCAGAGCCACAGACAAGTTCTGCAAGCTGTCTGGGGTCACTATTAAGAAACAGCCTGTCCCCAGTAAGCCATGACACTCCTTTTTATTCAGAAAAGGCTTCATAACCCAGTCTGTGGGTAGCTGGAACTGCAAGATAATTTTCAAGTTTTCCCTTGCAAAGCTGTGACTTGCATTTCAATACACCTACATCATTTTCCTGTTTCATTAAGGTTATTTTGACCTACAAGTTCTGGTACACCCTCTCCAAGTGAATTTTCCACCCCTGAAATTGAATCAAACTGTGTGGTAAGATGTTCATTTGTGTCAACTCTTCAAACAGCTTCTACCAGAACAGTGAGAAGAAGAGCACAGATAGAATTTGTTCTCTGAGCTTCCTCTCCCGGTTTACTCTTCGCAATACTGATCACAGTCCTTCTGAAATTGCACAAAAGCTGAGATTCTTTACGCCATTATAAAACACAATGTTATTATGATATAAATGATATAACGTTATTCTTCTGAGAAAAAAACCCAAAACAGACAGCATTTGAAAAAAAGGGAAGTATTCAAAGCAAAAAACATTTATATCAGCTGACCACCCCACAGTTACAATTGGTAGTCAGAAAGGCTATCTGATACCACCGAACTGAAAAAGTGTATATAATCTAGTATTTGAACACTAGATGGCAATGTTAGATTTTATTTAGTCATGTGATTGGCACAATGATCAAATGCAGACTTGCAAGAGAGGAAAATCCTTTTTTGGGTAAAAAAAAAAAAAAAGAAAAAAAGAAAGGATTGTTTGATTTGGCTAAGTAAGAATAAAGGTCTGAATCACAGTGAAAAATTCATCTAAAATGGAAAAAGAGCAAAATAGTTTTCCATGAGACACGAAATATAGACAATCTGGATATGAACAAGTAGAACATCACAAAAAAATCCCATGTTGTGGTAAAAGCTCAGCATGCAGTAAAGCCATAAGGATACAGTTTCAGTGCTACAAAGTAAGAAACAAGAGAAACAAAAATTTAACAGTCCTTTACTAAATTCTTCCCTTCTCTGTATTACAGGTATTGAGACATTTGAGGACACCAAGCTTCCCCCAGCCGTGACAAATATAAGCTTAAATTTCACTAGAGTCTTGAGCAGTCAGCTCTGTTTTAGTAAGGAAAAGCAATGTTCACACCTAACATATACAACTGCAAAGAAGAAATGTTTTTAAGGCTATTCCTGGGAGAAATGTTGATAGGAAAAAGTTAAAGGAGAGATGATAATGCAGTTTTATAGTATGCACAAAGTCTAGATTTTTGCCAAGACTGTCTTTTTAAACCTATTTCACAGAGACTTTAAGCTTGAGCCTGTCTCCCTACACAACAGAAAACGTGTGAAATAAAGGGTAATTTCTTTTATTTTGCCAGTCTAACAGTCTGTTTTCTTTGCTTTTTTTTTTTTGAGAGTAAGAGCCAAGCAAAAGTACTCATCAGTCTCATTCATTCCCCAGCTGTTTCATCTGCCCCTGCTGCAAAGCACCCTTTTATTCAAACCTATTTCCAGTTGGATGTTCAAAAGATTCTTAAAATTATATCTGTCTCTCTACATTAGCAATCTTTACAACCAGTAATGAACAGGCAAATTAATATTATAATATAAATGAAATCAACTGGTCTAGTTATGTTGCCTCACAGTCAAACACTTTTTATTCTCTGCTGCACAGGGAGTGTTAAACATGTGACCCCTCATGCTCTCTTTGGGAAACATACACCAATCTTGTAGGCAAATAGCTTTCAGAAATGTTCCTAGTAATTCAGTAGTTGCTTTTACTTATCATTATATTTGGGAAGAATCCCATTATTTAAAGAACATCCAAAACAAATTCATCCAAAAAGCCATCTTCCTTCAGCTGCAGACGTTCTTCTTTTCATAGGCTTTGATAAAACCATATTTATGAGAAAGATTTAATATGCCAACAAACTTCGTCTTGTGACTAAGTGACAGTAATGATAATTTTAATGACTCTGACATCAGAGATAATTTTCTCAGAGAAAAATAAGCTCAAGGTTAAATAATTTCAGAAAGAGGACAGGAGTACCGATTTAAATTTTACAACAAAATTTACAGCTTTCTTGTCTTATGGTTTGCTAACCTAAGAATAGTGATCAAATCCAATCTGTCTGGTAGGATGCTATGCTGCTGCTTTTTCAAAGCCACAGGGACAAAAACGCTTATATGCTAATCTAATTATCTGGTGGAAACACTTTTGGCAGTGTGGTTAAAAAGAAGAAAACACAGCAGGAGATGCATTACAATTGCACTACTGAAACCAATCACAGATGTTTTCTACCTGTCTAGGCCAAATTCATCTGTCATCCCTCCTTCCACCAGCTCAGTGGTGGTTCAGATTTTGACTCATTTCCCTGACTACAACCATAAAAGAAACATAACAGGAAGAGAAGGAAATAGGAAACACAGATTAAATTTTATTTTTAAATTATATTTGAAATGAAATGGATGGCTTTTTTTTTTTTCCCCAAAAAGACCTGATGTTGAGAGCAACTCGGCCTTGGAAATGCAAAATTTGTATTTTGTATTTGTATATTTCTAAAAGAGTCCCTATATGTCGGTTAAAGGAGATAAAGTTGAGAAGTACATTTCTGTGATTATGTGGCACAACTGTCTCCCATCTGATTATTTGTTATTTATTCCTGGTGCAGCAATGCCTTGAGATCTCAGTAAATTCCTGACTCCCTAGTGCAAGAAGGGAAAATTCTTGTCCTAGAAGAGAGAAACCAAAGTGTTGAAGGAAAGTAGAAACAGAGGACTGTCAAAGTTAAAGGATGGCCCTAAATGATGAGGTATATCAGTGGCAGAAAGAAAAACAGGTTAGGGTTTCTAGAGCCCTGGTCTTGCACACTGACCTCAGGTGGCCTAGTCTCTACATTTGTTGACATACCAAAGCCTGCTATCCCCAGACTCTTGGCTCTCCATTAAAATCTCAATGTTTCATTAACTGGTGCTTTACAGTTGATCTAGCTGGGCTGGCAGTGGACATGGATCAAAAATTAAGTGTGGGCAAAACTACAACTAGAAACACAGGCAGTAATGCAGTTCATCATTTGCATCAGTTCAGATGACAGCTCTGCATGAACAACTAATGTAACTACCCTGAGCAACCAGAATACAACACTGAGACATGCTTTGCTTAAGCTAAATGAGCCTGAAAATAATTCAGGTGTATAAAGTAAAGCTTGCTTGGCAAGAAGCAGCACCTGGTTTCACTGCAACAGAGGACTCCTCATGCTGGTTACTGTTGTCTTTTTCCAATACACTTGTTTCATGTAGAGTAGTGGAAAAGGGCACAAAAAGGGGTCAAAGCATTCAAGGAGGAGTTACTTTTTTACCTCTTGCAAAGGGACCTCAGATGTAAATCAGCCTTTCTAGGGACTTGATGCTGCCCTTTTGGCTAGACATAGCTCTAAGGGAAGTTTAGTTATATCAGGGCAGTAAGCTCAAACTCTTACTTCTGCATAAATAGAATGATGTTGTTTTGTTACAATGCTGAAATGTAACAGCAAAATGCATTAAGAATCTACACCCTGCGTGAAAGTTACTCTTTCCACGTTTAAAAATTGCGTACATGTCACAGTATCAGAAACATACTTCTAAACATGATGCAAGTTTTCCTAATGTGTTCCTTAATGACATTAAAAGTTACAATAATTCTCCCACTTCCAGGATTTCCTGAAATGGAAGTGAAAACTATGAAGTCCCAAAACCTGAATTAGTTTAGATCATCTCTCTACAATGAAGACAGCAGAACTTACTTCTATGAGCCGAAGGTCTCCAAAATACTAAGTTTTAGTTACTTGATAAGCTTAAAAGAAATAGTCAAATATTTTTCATATTTGAAATATAAACAGATTGACCTCATAAAGATTCAAAAAAAGTGTATTAGTATATAAGAGTTGGCTTTATGTTGTTCCTCCAGAAGAGGAACACATTTTCCATAGACCAATAAGAAAAAGAAAATACCCCAAATACTGACTGTGTTCTTTTGTAGGGATAACTCTGCTCTGAGCAGTCTGCCCAAGAAATAGCAAAAGATTTTGTCCCAATAAAGACTTCATTACAAAACTACACAGCCTTCCTGTTTATACAAGTGCTTGAGTTTTGCCTCCAAAGCTTCATCTTGGCTCGTTTTTGCTGCAGTTGAAGGTAGCACCACATCATCCACTGCTGGGTGTACGTCAGTGGGCATTTTGGCTTCATCTGTGGGAGTCAAGTCCCTCAGTTTCTAACACAATAATTCATCTTGGATTTTTCATTCTAACTATGACATGCCAAAATAGTCCATGTTAAGCTCCTCTCCAAAGTAAGCATCGGTAATATTACATACCACACGATTTAAAAAAATTTAGTGAAAAACCCAAGTAAAACAGAGCAAGGACCAAAGATTTAAGTTATTCTTTCCATTTAAAATCAAGGCATAAATTTTAACATGTTTCCTTGTTGGTAGTGGTGGGTTTTTTTTTCTTTGTAGGGGTTTGTTTTTATTTTTCTTTGGGTTGGGTTTGGTTTTATTAAATAAAGGAAAGGTTTAAACAACAAAACCAACCAAAACAAACCACAAGCCAAAAAAACCAAACAACAGATTTTGATATTCCACTGATACAGGCTACATCACTAAGACATATACTTTCCTAAAAGATCTAGTACTTACAATAAACCTATAGTTCCAGTGTTCATGCAGGTTTACTGACTTAAGAATGTAAATGAGGCCATGATTATAGGGAGCTATATGCCTCTTATTAGATCAAGTGATGGAGTTGGGGAAAACCGTAGATAAGCTTTTGGGCACTTGTAAACTGAAGTGAGTTGTACCCCATTGCTACTTAAAGCAGAATTAATCAGAAATGCAATATGATTGTCTTATTTCTGATGATCAAAATAGATAAGATAGCATATTTACTTGCTGTTTTTCATATGCATTCTTGTTTTTTACTGTTTTGTTATTCAGAGGGTTAAATCAGGATGCTTGAATACTTTCATATCTTTGTTCTAGTTGTCAGATAAAAATAAGTTTCCAGGAGACTTTAATAGTGAGAAGTTAAAAGTGACAAGGAAGAAGTCCTGGAAAGGTGACCAGAGCCATAAGACACAGGCACTTTTGATCATGATTGCAGCAGATCTCAGAGAAGGCTTTAGAAGCTCCCTCTGCTCCTGCTTTGCACTGCACCCAAAACCTAATACCTGAATTATATGCGTTCAAGGTATCTGGTAGGTCAGAGTCTGCAAAGGGCATATAAGTAACACAGCAGTTTGGTAATACCTTTTAAGTTCAAGGTCTAGCCATTTGACAGACTCGTGTGAGAGAGCTCAAGTGGATTTTTTTCTCATTAATGAAATAGTTCTGTTAAGGGGACTGTGGGGATAGGATGCTTATCATGGTGAGTAAAAGAGCAGAAGAAGATATTGAAAGGCCAAGTATGCAGGATGTTTCAGTGGATGTAAGAACCATTATTTGTGTTGCATAGTAAGATCTGAGTTATTCTGCAAATACGGATCTGCAAATGTATAGTAGCACATAAGAGCTCTATAGGTGCTTGGACTTCAGATTAAGGTATTTGTCTGTAAAATGTACTGAAAAGTTAAATTGCACCAGTATTTATAATTCAAGATATCAGTGACTTATCACAGCAACTGCTCCCTGAAAACCCTGTGTATAACAAAGTAGATTTCCAAAAAGCTCTGAACCCCCATGAAAGCAGCACAGCTAACAACAGCTTGAGAAGAAGCGGTATGTTAAACACCAATTATTGAAAACATAAGCTTGTGTGCTCCAAGCAATAGCATTCCAAAACATTCTATTAAAAACCAATAAAATTCCAAGAATACAGAAAGCAGGCGCTTGGTAAGTCTTCTGTCTACTAACTTAAAATAGGCTTTCCTGAAGGCACTAAATGCACTCTTAATGACAGTTTTGATGACAAAGGTTTTTAAACGTGGTATTAAATGGCAGCAGTGAAGGCACCAGATCTCAGGCTGAGCTGAATTATGTTCAGCATAGAGCCCAAGGTAGTACAGAGGTTAAAGTCACCTTTTCTTTGAGTGACAACTGCTCTCTTTGAAACAGTCTTGCTTGAGACATACAGTAGCCTTTAAACTCTAATTTGTTCTGAAGTTTTGCTTTACAATTGTTGCAAAGCTACTTTAACTGGCACAGTGCTAGGGCTCAGGTCTGTAATAGATGGGGTTGATATAACGCAGAGCTCAGAACTGCATGCTTTTATTTGCATTTTGAGATAAAATTTTTTAATACATTAAATACCAATTGATTATCCAAACCATTAATTCAGGATTAAGGAATATTAGAAATGCACATCATGCGTAACCGCTAATCAGCAACAAATCCAAACTTAATAAACTGATATTTAATTGTATCTTGTTGAATTTAGCAGTTGTCTTAATCATAATTAAAAGAAATTCCAAGATAAAATTTTAATCATTACCAAAACCTCTTGCGAGTCCATTTCAAAACAAAAAAATTAAGATTATCTGAAGTTGGTATTGATTTTTAACCTCCTCCAAGCTGACCACGTTAATTTATACACAAGCCTGTGTCCGCTTCAGTAACCACGATTAACCCACATCAGCCAGAGCCAGAAAAGCTGTCCAAGGTGACAGCTATGACAGACAAGAAAATAAAATATAACTACACTACCAACAGCAATAAAATGCTTTGCTTCACTGCACTGGTTTCTTTGGAGTCTCACCTGGCTGGCAGCACTGTAGTGCTACCGTTCGGTGTGAGACGATGTGTTTGTACATTTGTACATGACTGTGCAATGCTCCTTTGTGTTGTGCAAAAATGAAACACTGCAAAATGAGGCATGTAACTCGCAGAAGTCAGCTGCAACAAAAGGGACAAGGACTTTGGATTTACACACTCTTAATTGCAAGGCCCAATTCTGTTCTGTTGGTCAGATTCAGGTAGCAGGAGGCTTATATTTGCTTTGTTGTCTTTTCATCCAGGGAGATGGGGAAGACCTTTTCAGGTTACACGCACTGCCCCAGCACTTGACTGTGTTCTGTTGTCCCTGAGAATGGTCTGAACACTGCCCATGCACCTACATGAGAAGGAAGGATGAGGCTATATGTAAACCATGTACCTATGCATGGTTGAGGACAGAGCTGGGAAATGTTGCCACAGCCCACAAAGAGGGTCCACCTTCTTTTAGTATAGCAGCAGAAGCTGCACCAACTTGACTCATACCTCCTATACTTCCAGCAACTCTGGTACAAATGGGCCTGTTTACGGAGTCCACCGTAAAGTTTTTTGGACATACGGTCTACAACTGAATAGGCAGCATCTGGTAATACATTTATATTATATCCATAGATGGGAGAAATGGAGTGCGTTAGTGTAACAGAGAGACATTTTACTTCCTCTGTAGATGCCATTTGAAGACAGTGAAATTAGAAAAAGGGAGACCCACACCACAAATAGCACAACACATATTTTTTCCAGAGGGCTATGGGTGTATATAAGCACAATACCAGAAAGGATAGACATAAAACTAACTTTGCTGAAAAACACACGTACATAGAAAAAAAAATAAAATTATTCTTTTACTTTTAATCTAGTAATCCAAATTTTCACTTTTCTCCACGTAGTTGAATTCCTATAGATGAAGAAATGGATAACAAGACAGTTTTCACCCAAATTGTTCTTACTGCTTTGAAAATCTGTGGTTAGACTTGCCTTGCAAGCCAATTCTCCCATACTTTGCATAGTTTCAGGAAAAGGACTGGGAATAATCCTCCATGGGCCAAATAATCAGCTATGAAAATACGGAAAATATCAAGTGCTAGAGTGAACCAATTAGTTCAATGGGAAACAATAGAAATAAAGATATGTTTTCTGTTTGCTCTTTTTATCTTTCTACTTAGGCTGCGGAAGCTATAGCCCTTGAGCTTTATTCTTTTACAGTTTAAATGAAGTTTGTCTCTTTCGAAATCTTTTCCTGTTTGCTTCATCGTGGTATATGTCTGTCTATATTAAAGCTCATTTAATACACCAGGGTTCATACTTAAGTCTGGAATCTTTTCAAGCCTCCCTTCTTGTTTGTTCCACAGCCTCTGGTGCTCCAAATTTAGTTTCATCAGCAACTAACTAGTTCACTCTTCCTGTCAGTCATATATATAAATTAGACACCGTATATGTTCAAGGACTACCCCTTTGGGAACCCTGCTTAATACTTCTCTCCAATTTAGAAGAGCTTTTCTGACAAGCAATTGCTTGCTCCCATTTTTTTTAGCTAGTCTTTATCCTCTGTATCAACTCATGTCCTCCCTTGGCTAGTTGCAGCTTTCAGCTTAAGCAGAAATCTGTGAAGCTGAACTTTTGCAAAGACTTTTCTCCAAATCCATTAATTGGGCTGTATACAGTCCACTATGAAGACTATTGCTGTGTCTTCAAAAGAAACAGCAAGAAAACTTGGCTTAGCAGGAGCCGCTCTGTTCCTGCAATGTTGCTTCTGCAGCCATGCTGGCTAGTTCCTCTGTGGTTAACATAAAAGATGAATGCTTCTTTCTAGCATGATGAGAGAGATTCTGCTCTGGGTGACATCAAATTATCTGTGGAGTAACTTCACAGATTTCAGAGATTTAGTGTCTCCTGCACCTTTTCCCCTAGCAAAACTCAACATGTGGTATTACAGATTCTAACATTTAGCACAGTTACAAACTCATATGCCTCCTAACTGGTACAAGGAATCAGGCTTTTCTTAAAAAATGGTCACAAACCAACAAAAAAACCCTCAAAAAACAACCCAAAAATAAACCCCAAAACCCCAAACAAAAGAAAACAACCCAAACCGCTCTGAGATTAATACAAGTCCTGTGCATGGAACAAGGGAATGACACGCTTGGAATTTGCTGTGTAGAGAAGAGTTCAAGTTGAGAATTTTGCCCTAAGGGCCAGCTACTTGCCTTAATCTGTGCTTTCAGCTTCCACCAGGAACACTATATTATAAAACAGTTAGACTTCTAATAAGGCTACATCCAGCCAACCTTCATGACTATTTAAAGTCTCCATAACAACTCTCTTATGATTTGTAACCAGAACATCTGCCATCTCTTGTTCAGTTGTACATCATTTCTACAGTCTCAGAGAGCATCCTAATCCTCTGCAAATACTGAGCCTAAATGTATATATAAAGATGCTGAAAATTTTTCCATCAACTGCCCCACACTTAACTCACTTCACTCCCTGGGCATCTTAATGGTGTTACAAGAAACTAGCTATGTGTTTGCTACTATTTTCCATGGAAGTAATAATCTAATGCAGCCAATGCATCAATATTTGTGAAAGTGTTTTCAGCACACTGTTTCACTACACTGGGAGACAAGGTAAACTCCTTCCCCCTCTGTGAAACCCTAGGAGTATACTTGGAAGAACAATATGAATACATCTGAGAGAGTGAGATGGCAGAAGGAAAAAATAGGAACAAATCTGAACCAGAAATATAAGACCTATTTGTCCTTGCCTCTTGCTTTGGACTTTGTGATGCAGTCACAATCATGTTGCTTTAGGTTGAAAAATGGAATTGGATATAAGGAGAACATATCAGGCCATATAATCTGACCAAAGAAAATCTTGTCAAAGTAAAAAAAAGGCGTGGATCTTACAAGCTAAGGTGTCCTTAATTTGACTGTTGCACAAGAATTCTTTCTCTTTTCCTCCAGTAGACTTGCATGCAGAATCCCCTCAAATCCAAGGAATTAATCCCCTTCACTTTGTATTCAGCAGTTAAACAAGAGAGAAAATACAAATCAATAGAGGTCTCTGTGCCATTAACAGGTTTGTTGCAACTTTTATATTAAGCCAAAAGTGACTCAGATCAAGACTGCCAGCAGAAGGTGCATCTTAGCTGTTATAAATGGACAGATGGGGAATAAGGCTAATAAAATGAGAAGACAGCACCTCACTGGAAAAGGTGGAGGAGGTCTTCTATCTGCATTCAGTTCCAAATCCCACCTCCATAAGGAAGAAGTAAGTGCCTTTGGTGAAGATGAAGGAACAATGTGCAGATGTCCATCCTGGGGCTGAGATGAATGCCTAGGCACAGATGTCCAGCCCAGGGCTGAAACATCACCTCATTATAATATGTTTAAAAATAAAAGTTGAAACTACACCTTCTGTTACAGTAAACACCAAACAGTGAATATGCATTACTGTGGCAAACAAGGACATGGAAAGTGTGGGATGCCAAGCAGCCCCTATACATTCAAGGTGGACTGACCTAGGTTAAGTGTTCTACCCATGCCAGGGGTCCCTGCTGCAGGTTATGAACTGAAAAGGAAATTGTGGCTCTCCAGACATGCAAAGACATTAGGAAAAACTGCAAAAAGTTCAAGGATGAAATAAAATTTCACAAGCTCTTCTGAAGTCAGAGCCCTGTTCCAAATTCTCAACAGTTTCAGTGTAAATGTCATTTTACAACTTCCTATACAGCTTTTAATTCGAATTTTTAAGCTACTTTGTTACTTTACTTCAGTAACAGACGAGCATACAGACCATTACTAAAACTCCTACTTAAAGGCCCTAACTAATAGAAAACTCCTACTGTGCTATGCATCATAAAGCAGATCGTTTTTCCAAAGAAATCACAGTAGAAATAGGTAGCTGTTAACTTTGTTATAGAAACAGAGGTAGGAATTTGCCCAAATCCCACAACTTTTGGAGTACTGACAGAAATCAAATCTCCTTTGTCTAAAGACAGTTCTTGTGCTCTTCACGAAGCCTTTTTCTCTTCTCCCTCCTCCCCAGTTCTACTACTCTCTTTCATGCATTTCCAACAGAAAATGACCTCATTTAGTTCTTTTATACATTACTACATAGGGAGACAGAGGAATTTTTAGTCTAAAATCCTGAATGAAATACAAAACGTAATTCCTTCATCAAGGTGGTAATTTGATGTGAAAGGAGGCTTTCTGTCTTGGTTTAATGGCTACAGACAATCAGATATTCAGTGAGCTATTCCAATAATTCCCGTTTCATTTTTTTCTGAAAAACTACTTTTGAATGAAAAAAATAAAATAAAATAAATATTTCCTTCATGCAATGCATTGAACAGATCGTATGGGTATTAGCACCAATAATCTTTCTATAACTGCACATGGAAATGTTATGATTCAGTCAAGAATCCACTGCATGGTAAACACATATTGAGTTGCTCACTTGCTATTTTTCAAGCCTATCACTTCTGTACATACTGTTTATAACCAGGTCTTACACAGCTCATCCATTGGCCTTAAAGCCAATTTCCCATGATCACACTCTTTTCCTTCTCAGTTTTAGGATTTATCATCATAGAGATCAGTGCTGATGCAGCATTTAGGTACACTACAGAAACTTTGCTGGACCACAAGCATAAGGAGCAACTACTGAAATTTTGTAAGATAGCATAAAAAAAAAAAGAATATTTAAAGGATTTTTCCCTATTAATACAGAATACAGCTAGCTCAGAACGCTCATGTGCTTCACAGTAAGCTTTTTAGCTTATGTTCAGGACTAGATGAATATATTGGATATGCTCCATTATGTCCATCACAGTCTCTTTTCTCCCATTTCCTAAAGTTGCTCTGAGCTGTACATTTGCTTTTACAAATATGCCACTTACAAGCACATCCCACGTGTACAGAGGTGTGTGTTAAATGAACCTCTGTACCTGCACCTGTTACAGAAAATGGATAAGGTTATAATACTATTTCTTTAATAAATAAAGATATTTCCTTTTGACATTTCTGATCTCGCCATCAATAGTCTCCATAAAACAAACGAAACAAAGAAATTTTACCAGTACCACAGAGGAGAATTGCTGATCTATACTTGTGCACCAAACATGACCAAAGAAGTCCTCCCATACTGAGATGTAAATGGCATTGACAAGCATCATATAATAACATATCACCCACACATCATAAAAAAACACCTATTCAAATATATTAAAAGGCTCTATTACTGTAGGGAGAGTCCTAAACAGCTATTTTGCAATTGGAAAAATGTGCAGAGGTTTACTAGCTCTTTATGGAAAATAATCAATACATAACAAGATCTTGCATACACTTCACACAGGAAAAAAATAAAGGTCAGTTTTCACATGAAGTAAAAGCCTGTCCTCTCTGCCTTCTCTCACTCCTCTCTTTCTCTCTACACCTCCCCCCACTCCTTCTCTCTTAGCTATGCATACACCCCTTGCAGAGTTACAATCTATATATTCCTTAACAGTTTAGCCATGTTTGATTGAATTTTTCAGAATGCTCAGTTATTACGTGCTGCTTGTTAGCAGAAGACAAAATACTTCATGCTGTAAAGTAAGGCACTAAAAATTCAAGAAGAAAACAAGATGTAACAAAGGCATGGTCTGCTGAATTTATTTATATCAGACATTAGAAACCACTGTCCTAAAAAATCTGGTGGCACATCATTCAATAGCATTGGTAGAGCCTGAAACTTGAAGGATAGGACTAAAATACAGATAAATTTACCTCTGATGAAAGCATAATGACATGAAGAAGCACCAAAGAATACATCATTTTCCAATCTCACATTGACATTTTTAACACAGTACTTCTCTGGGTTGCAAGTTTTAGAAAGGCACATAACACCACCTGTGTCATCATTCCAGACTCCCACAAAAGCACACACAGCAGAGTACTGCTGCAGGCAAGACTGCTCTGGGAGCACCCGGGGCCAGGATTTAACCCACTGAAAGTCACCCTTTGCAGGGGACAGACCGTGCAGAATATGTTGGATTACATATAAGGTTTTTTCCATCCTGTACATCTGGAGCAGTTATACTGATTATTTGTGGTTTGTATCTGTTTTTATAAACAAAAAAGCCCTCCCCCACATTAAAAATTCTTCCGGTTCTTGAAACATGGAGTGCTTGCAAAACTCACTCTATGATGGGTGCAAGACTTCTTTGGAAAGAATGAATAGTAATTGGTTTAGTAAGAAGGAAGGATCTAAGGAGCTTGGCTGGATTTACCTGCTTTGCTAGCCAGTCAGAAATCTGTAAGTGAAACTGCTGTTCATGTCTAGATACATGTCTCAAGTATAGAGAAGCCCATCTTCCTGGGGAAATGGAATAGAAACAGAGGAAAAGAGTATGAAAAATTAAAATTAATTTAATTTCAAGTAACTGTTTTGGAGCTACAGTAGAGAAATACTGATGGAAACACTTCTAATGAGCATTTGTACATGAAAAGTGTAGCAACCTTAGGAACAAATGCTATCCAACCCTCTTAATATGGTATAGCTACAGTAACAGCTGAGGGCTGACGAAGCCCCCAGTTGTGACCATGCAGCCCTGTAATGAGTCAGTCACGTTTGACCCCAGAAAAGATGTTAGTGAAAAATGAACATGTATTAAAATGAAAAGGAAATATTTATATTCTTCCAGCTGCATCTCTGGCAGGTAGCAATCACCAGTCTTTGTAGGCCAAATCATTACTATTAAATTCAGTGACAGCTGGTAGAAGAGTAAGCTTGAAGCTAACGAGGGAGAGTAGTCTACAAATGAAACAGTTTGTTTGTATCTTGTTTATTACCAGCAATGGGCACGTGGACTGCCAGATGCCAGTAATAGCACACAGATGCTGAAAGTGAAATCTTGCTTCCCTTTAACCCCTGGAGAATCTGAAGAAATCAGTTGTATTCATGAAACATAGTGACAAACACATTCCCTTTTTTACCAGGTACCAAAGGATTTAGTACAGTAGATGACAGAATCTGCTAAAACATATATTGTCAAATGAATTAATAAAACCAAAGGAAGAACTAGAGCTGCACACTAGACAGCAAGCCCCTTAAGACACACACATTATGTCACTGGGATACGAAACACTAATAATGTGAAGTTTGTATTACCCTTGCAGAAAGATGTTTGTTTAACACAGCTGTTGCTCCAGACATGGACTTCAGCTGGTTTCTGCAGCATCGTTGTGCTTTATCTGAGAATCTATCACACAAACTATGATGTCCTTTGTGATGGGACAACTCTGGCTCTCCAGTGAAAACATTTCCCTTTATATCTCATTCATCTGTTCTGAAACAAGCACCCTCCTCCTACAGGAAAGTGATTTAGGAATTGCTGTTGTTATATTGCAGGAAAACAGTAACAAGGTTCCTATTTTCACCGCTCTATTTCTTTCCATTTCCACTCTACTTCACAGTTTGCCCATTGCTTTCTACCTTCCTGTTTTCCTCAGATTACATCCTAAATGTCAGCTGCCAGCACTCCAACCTACTTACAGCCCATCTGGTGGGAAGCAATTGCTACAGATACTCAAGTTATCACCACATCCAACACATATCAGTACTTTATTTAATCTAACTTTCATTTTCCCACCTAGAAAGTACCACAGAATATAAATCTTTTCAGTTACCTTCAGTTGTTTAACTAAAATAGCTGTCGACCTGCTCCCCAAAAAAACGTTGGCCGAGTTGTCTGTTGTGGTGGAATTTTAGCAAATCCTCTGGAACCTTGAAAATTAAATGTTTATCTCTCTTCAGATGAGAAGAGGTGACAAAGCAGTGAGACTTTAACAAGTGCTATCAGTAACTGCAGAAGCACACTACAACTCTTGGGTGTGTAAACTGGGTGCTCATCAATTTGAGAACTATGTTGCCTCAACATTAAGCCAGTCTGGAAAGACACTGCAATCAAACCATTAATCCCTCATGTTCTAATCCTGGAAGAGGCAAATTTATCTCTATTCAGCTGGTGAAATTTAGGACTGGTATCTTAGACGCCATCCTTTACTCCAATTGGTGGTTTGTATCTCATCCACAAGTGGAGGTATAATTATAATGATGTATTTCTATAGAGAAGTCTGAACAATCCACAGCAACTCCCCATGGTACTTACATGAAAGCAGGAGAGGGGAATGCAGGAGAGGGGAGGGATCTAAAACATTTGTTTTCCCTCTGTGTTTTAAAACTCAGTTTTAAATATATAAAATCACTGGAGAAATAAAAGATTTAGTAACCATGTTTTGATGAAGCAACAGATAACAAAGTAAGAAGAAATATTTACGAATTAGAATGAAAGCAGAATCTAAGTTAGTTCATATATGTAAAGAGAAAAAAAAATGGACCATCAATTCAAATGAAATGAAACATTCAGTAGATGTTATTATGGATAATTATAACAACATTCTGAAAAGAAAACAAAATATATGATTTGCCTGATTAGTAACTTAACAGTTCATTTGTTCATAACCTAGAATCACCTGCTAATCACAGCTATGTAATTTCAAGACTTGAAAACAGTGGCAGCTTAGACACAGAGCAACACTTTAAGCCTCTCATCTGCAGAAAACTTCAACTTTCTTGCCTCAGAAAAGATCGTATTTATAATTTCAGAGGAAAATCCCCATTTTAAGATTATAACGATGAGCCAAATAATAGCTTTAAATAGAACCAAGTATATAGTGGTAACAAATAATGTATAAATAAGTTCACAAAAATTAGTACTTTCTCAAGGCCTTGACTACAAACACATGAAATGAAAGTGAAATGCCTCTAACATCAGATAGAGGTAGAACGCAATTCATTTGCTGCTGTACAGATACAATTTTAAACTTAACCTATTCTTAAACTTAACTTAGCAAACTACCTCCAATGGAAGGACTAACATAACAGCAGTTTGCCAACAATCTAGTTCAGAGTATCACAAAGGAGGGAAACACTAGAAATATTCTCCCGTGGTGTACTTGCCTCCCACCTGAGGAGTCAAAATGAAACTTCAACAGAATATGTCATAATATCATCATACTTGTCAAACACAATGGTGGGAAAAGTAGAGACTCCAGGCATGTTGTATGAACCCTAATTTACTTTGGTTTATTAAAATGCACAAAGCTGGGCTAAGAATATATTTAAAAGCATAGGAATTGCTCTTTTCCCAGATGGATCATGCATCTCTTATCTTCAAGAACGTACAGATATGTCCACCTCCCTTACCTACATTGCAAGCCTTTAATCCAAATATTTGTGGATTTAATCCTAACATTTTTGCAGCTGAAGTTGAGAAAGTGACAATCTGTTTTTAACTTACTACTGCAGATTATCTCCTCAACTGTACATATTGTGAGTTAGAGATCAGCTGGGGTTCCAAAAGGGAGATTCCTCTAAGATAATAGAACAGCTAGCAAATAAACATTGAGTAAGTGGATATTACAGTATTAACTTGAGTCTGCAAAGAGGATGAAAAAATAGCCCCCAGAAGAATGAATTTTTTCATTATGTGTTTGACTATGAAGTCAGGCAATGTTAAATTAAGAAGTTTAATTTTTTCACTATTATTTGAACTGAGGGGAGACAAATTTTAAAGTCACAGAAGCTACACAACTTGTAAGTTACTACAGGCATGTCAAAATACAAGTTGGTATTGTAATGTACAAATCACTGCAACAAAGGATGAACACAACATGCAGAGTTATGGAATCAGCTTGCTCTGAGCAGACTGTCTTCAAGCCCCTTTTTTGCTCTTCACCCATTACAGAGGAAAGGCTAAACCACTAGAGGTCAAGACATCCTAAATGAAGACGTGCTGGAAGTCATATTTTGCTTACATAGTTACAAAAATCCAGACTAGCCATGTTTCCAGCATGATATGGGTGGAAAAAGAAATCAATCGTTGGATTGGCACACCCATTTTTTTCCCTCCAATTATTTGATTTAGTATTATTATAATCCAGTTTGTTTCATGATATGGAATCCAATTAAGTAGCTATGCCTCAAGGACACTTGAATGTAAAAGTAAAGGCTTCTTAAACTGATTTTTGTGTGCGTATTGGCTATTACAGCATGACCAAAGTCTATAAATCTCTTACTTGAAAGAATAATAGCTCTTATTGATTATAACTTGAACATGCAAAATAAGGCAAGTGGAAATAATAAATCACCTTCATGGATTATTGGTGTACATCGACTAAATGGGATTAAATGCATGTTTCACATGTTTGCTGATGAATCTGATTTGTATGTAACTAAGGATGTTTCTGTGTATAATCTCTTAATGAACTGTCACAAAGAAATGGAAGAAATTTTCAGACATTTTAAACCATCAGTCATCTCTCTCAAGAACAAACACAGTAGCAGTGCAGCACTGGGAAATACTAGCACATAAATCATCTTGTCATTGGTCCTAAAAGCAGAGTATTACATTAACTTAATCAAAAGGCTGCATGAAAACACCAATGAAATTCACTAAATGGAAGAAGATATACCTGGAAAATTACCCATGCCTACTTTAATCGCACATACAACAGCTGTTCTCTCATACTCTCAGGATTTAAACTCTTAAATTGAAATGACTTTACAATTTACCTAGATTATCTGAGTCACCCAGGAGATATCTGTAACTTGCTATGAAGAATAGCTCATCACTGGATTCTCCGGTTTTCAAAATTATGTCAAAATAGTCTGGATTTTTTCCCCACAAACATTACCATTTAGGCACTTTTCATTCTGCTGTGAATAACAGATTGTGCAAAGCTGAGAAACAGAAGAGATACAAAAGTTCCTCCTACTTCCTAAGCTCTATTCCCATTACTCTCAGAGCTACAGGATATATTCCATTTGCAATAAACATTCTAAAGCGATTAGTTGAACTTCTGAATTTTGGTGAAATGTAACAGAGCAGTACTTAACACAGCAGTCCTAAATCTGCCTTGAAAGAAACACAGTGTTACCCACCTCAGTCTTCCCAAACTGGCCTCCCCACCATTAACATAAAATCTAACAGTATTTCTTTCTTACATTCCTCTCTCCATTCTTTCTGCTCCCTTTCCTCTTTTGTTCATCTATTTCATAAAGAGAAAGAAATATGGGGCTTTAGCTAGCCCGTGCTTTTCTGTGATCAAACAGAGCTTAACTCTAGTTCCCATAAAAAAACTCAGCATGTTACTCACGAAAAATAAAATCAAATAATTAAATCAATAAAAGATTTAAAACCTCAGTTACGGGCTCCCTAAAAGTGCTAGTGTGGTTAAGTGGCTACGGTTTTTGAACTCATCACTACTGGTCAAAGGATCATGCAACATGTTGGGTTTAGTTCTCATAATATTGGGTGTGTCAGAGGAATGCTTCTCTCAGTTTACAGGAATGGAAACACAACCCACCAAAGCAGCTGAATGGCTGAATTCATTACTTCCAACCACACACATATTTAGTCCTGAATGACAATTCACTATTTCATCTACTAGTGGAAAAAAATCTTGTCTCAAGGAGAGCTGGCTGTGCAATAAGATTATACAGTGTCAGAAGGTTATATTTCTATTACATTACCTACTTCAGAAAACAATGACCTTATTATGGCAAGTCGTGTCTGCACAGAACACTAAAGCTATTCTCTCTTTGGGAGACCTGAAGTTATATGTGCAGCAGAGCACAAGTGTGAAGGGCATTCTACAAGGTATGAAAAGAGAAAAATTTGCCGTCCATCCCTTGCACCCCTCCACTGCCAGTTCAAACTGGATCCTGTGGCAGGAGATACATAGTATGTACAGACAGTCATCCAGAAAATCAGGCAAACTGTAAGCTAATTCATGTCAGTTCTTAATTCTAAGCAGGGCCTTATAGACCCTTCTGAATATTGGTCGGGCCAAAATGTGACTTTGTCACGGCACTGAAAATGTGAGCTTAAAAATAAAAACCACCACCAGCAAACACAGATCTTTGATGTTTAGAAAGAACAGCAAGGTGAATAACTTTCAACCAATAAACACCAGTTTCCTTTCTAGACACCAATGACAGTTGAAACTCCCCATCTCTTGAATCACTAAAATTCAAAGCAAGTGTGATAATGCATTGATAAAAGTCCTTGGATGGTCATAGGGAAGAGCTGACAATCCCTGGAATAACAATTAATTCAAATCAATAGAAAAATCAGAAGGAAAGATTAGAAACTGCTGAAATTTACCCAGTGATAACTAATTTATGTTTTTAGCAAAACGAATCTTGATACATGATCAGTAAAACTTCAATTAAGAATTAAGCTGAAGTTCTCCAACTCCTTTTTAAAACAGAGTACTAATATACTACCAATCTTCAGAAGAAATGTGGCCATTTACTACAGTTTGCAGTAAAAAGCTGTAAAGCTTTGGAACATGGACAGCTCAAAGTCTGTGACAAAGAAATTAAAATCTGGCAGAAGTAAACAAATGGATTAGATTCAATTATTTAAGAGGTCTGAGCTGCAACAGGAAGATGGTGCTGCAATATTTGAGCCTGACAGACACGGTGTGTTGGAAGGAATACATTTGTTTTCAGAGTGATCACTGAAAAAACAGGCTGGTGTCTCACGAACGTTGCAAGGGCCAGCTCTCAACATAGGCACAGATTCAGAGGAGAGGCACCATCTTGTTGCCCAAACACAGCAAGTCTTGGTTACAGCTCAACATATATGCACACATTGAACCACTATTCATTCATTCATTCCAACAGAAACAACACACTGTAAAATTCAATGCAAGAATTCAAAGCAATTTTCCCTCTGGATGTCTACCAACAAATTCTCATTATGTATCAAGGCTGACAGGCAAAGCTTTGCAACATTCTAGATAATTATCTGAACTTTCCCCTCAACAAATCATCATGACTCTGTACTCATGTTGCAGTCCTCCTCTCCTGTTTACTTTCCCTTCATTTGACAACAGAGAATGTTCTGATGCTTTTCTTTTTTGCCTCTCTGTGAAAAAGGGCAATAAAAACTGGAAAATACACATACACACCAGCAGATGACAGCCTGCCATGACTATAAATTATCTGAGGAAAGAGCTGTTTCTTACAGGTCTCCTGAAAGCATTTGACATATTGTTGGTATTTTGAAAACTAGCAAGCAGTGATTGTAAGCGATGATAATAAAGCATTTTCCTATAATCTTTCTTAGAGGGGATGACATTACTGAATAGATTTCTTGCCTCTCCACCCATCACATTTGCCTAAAGCATCACAACAGTGAATTAACAAATATCACACTATCATCTTTGGTAATGCAACAGGTCACTGCTGAAAGCACTCCTCTGTCAAGCCTGCTGCCTTCTGAGAAAAAAAAATTCCTAAGGAAGACATTCTTCTTTCTGTTTCTAAAGGTGTGTACAACCCTAACAGGTCTGCTGTTAAGAAAACAAGGACAATTGGAATTTCTAGTCAAAGACAGCTTGCAGAACCCACCTCCTGCATATTTCATTATAAGAATAGGGCATTTGAAAGACATGAGCTTACACATTAGCAGCCTGCAGTGTTAAGAGGAAGGACAGTGTGTTCAAGTCAGGCTCTTCAAATGACTCTTGAGAAGCCATTTGCTTCCAGCAAATACACTTGTGCAAACACTGACATTAAGATAAGCTGGTCTACTCTTTCTTATTGCCATGAGTTACCCAAGCAACAACAGAGGAAAGGTGCATGCAGGGAAATAGCTCTTCCACCTTCCCAGAACAAGAACCGGAGTCAGACAGCAGGAGGCTGGCATAGCTGAAATTACTTGAAGGAAAGAAATATTATATGTGATATGTGATCTCTGTGAAAGGGTTTGTCATTTCACAGGGAAAACAAGGGGAGGAACTGTCAAAAGCATTGGCAGATCTTTCAAGATGGTTCTCTTTCAAGACCAGCTGTTGCTAACCACAGCAACTGCTCCACCTCCGCTGCTCTTTCAAGGAGAAGTTTATGCTTGTCACCTCGGACCACTTGTCTGATAATTGTTGAGAAAAGCAGTGGAGACGAAGAAGGGGAAATTAATCAGCAGCCAGACAAAACAAAGACATTGTAGAGAATATTTGCCTGAGATAAATTCATGGTAGGATACAGGAGGCATACTGGAGAAAGAGATGAAGCCACACAGACTGCGAGGTGAGGAGAATGGTGGGGAACTCTAAGGAATGTAACACAGTGAAATTTTAAACATCCTCCTCCTCCTCTGATAAAGTTCTCTGTGACATGGAAATAAATCATCCAGTTCTACCAGCCTAACAATACCCACACCATATGGGCGCAACACCATTTGACCAGATAATGGTTTTCCTATTCTTAATCCAGTTTCTAACTAATGGCCTTGTCAAAGGACTTCAATTTCTTTTCTCACTCTTGAAACTTTCATTAAACTTGGCAGACTGGTTTCTTGTACTATAACCTAGGAGAGCTGGACTATCTTTAAAAACGGGGAAACATTGTCAGCATATTAAGCCTTAAGCTACATTTACTTTCCAGTCAGCAATTTAAGAAAATAATAACCCCTCACTAACAAATTTTCTGGAAATGAGTGAAAAGCTACATGTAATCTTTGGTGTTAGTAACTCAGTGATGGGAGATGACAATATCAGCGCGGAGGTTACGTAATTACTAAACAAAAAATGTGTAAAGTGGTGTTGATGATCCTAATATTTAATAAATACTAAACAATATGATATTAAAAATATTTTAGTTTCATTCCTTTAAGTAATTTTTAATATAAATTGCACTAAAAATTCATTTTCAACTTTCCATAGGGCCTAGATGTCTGAAAGAACACAGCATCTCAAGCACTGTGCAATGAAAGTCACCCAAGACTATTATTTTCATTAGTGTTTTCTTTATCTTACACTTTCAGCTTTCTAGTAGGAAAACAGCTACAGGACTTCTTGACACAAAGACTGCATTGCTAGCATATTTCCATGCCTTCTGCAGTGATTGTATCTCGCATTGGGAAGCCTGCGATACGTGGCAATGTGCTGTTATGAAGTGGCCTCAGAAATGACCATAGAATTGTAATAGCCCACAAACCACCAGACTCCAAAAGCCATAGATGTGGCCCTCTTGGCCAGTAAAGAACTCATTCTAGGGTAAAGATGCACTTCTGTCCAACCAGTCTATCTGTGGGAAATTCTGTAAACCTCTGTCTACAGCCTTTCAGCTGAAAAAGCTTCAAACAAAAATGGAAAGCTGCAAAACCAGGAAAAACTATGATTTTGAATAAAATTGATGACTCATGTAGAAAGACACCTCAGACTTTAACCACTGCCTGCTTTCTCGTGACACACTACTGACATTTAATTTCTCAACAGCTTCTCTGTAGCATCAACTTTAGCACAGCCTCACAAAGAACAAAACCCTGCACAATAGATAAGAGATCTAATAGTCTGTTTTGGGGCGTTTTATGTCAACAAATAGTTTTATAAAACAATGCAGAACTGAAATCTTAAGGAAAGGTTCTAATGCAAGTTTTGAAAGCTGAAAGAATTTAAGGAATTTTGGTATGATTTACCTGTGCAAGTCCCTCTCAAATTTTAATTAGGAAGATTTGTTAGCAGCTGTCCTTTTGGATTCCCACCTCTGTTGAGCTGGAACCAGGTAGACTTGTGGAAGATTGCAAAAGAGAACAGAAGACAGCTTGAATAGTGTCAAAGCATCAGCTGAGTCAATTGCATCAGGAGACCTGTATTGAAATAAGGGAAAGAAGCCAGAGCAAATGTGACCATGCCACCATAAGTGTGCTAGAAGTAGTGGTTAATTAGGAGATAAGGAAAATGTATTAGTACAGGAAAAATAATGAGCACATAAAATTGAGTACATTTGACAAAGAAGAATATTGGGGAGAATACCAAAGGTTACAGGAGGGTCAAGTGCAATTTCCAGTCTTAACTGTATCTAAGATTAAGATTTTAAAAGCATTTTTGGAGTTCCTTTACTTAAAATTAAAAAACAAAAGGCTTCCGAGAAGTTCAAGCTCTTTCATTATTCTTGACATGTGCACTTTGGTTCTTTCTGTTCATACTTTGCTAACAATGAAACTACAGCCCTGGCTGCCTCTATTCCAAATAAAATCTCTACTCTGAAAACAGACATTCTCTTGAATTCTTTTCACTAAGACACTTACTTTGCTGTTTACTACCTAAGTATTACTCTGCACAGGTTGCTGCTCAGCAATCCACAAAGCAAAGGAAACACTGAAGAGTCAGGAGAATTAATAATTACTGATTAATTAATAAACATTGGTAATTATTATAGATATTATTCACTGCTACAGATATTATTCACTATTCCCAAAAAGGCAGAAAAAGGGCTGGATCTGACAACACTGACAGTTAAATAAGTTGCTATGCTTGAAAGTATTTTTCTTTTTATACTTCAGTTGAAAATGCTGACAACTGCATAATCTTTTGTAAAAAGTTTCAGTGTATTCTGCAAGATCAAGTTTCCTAGGAAGCTGGAAACTTCTGTCTTTGGTGTAGGACATTAATCAGTTACATACCTACTACATCATCACCAAAAAAAAAGTGTTGATAACATTTTCAGAAACCTAAGGTTTTCTGGTCATATTTCCTAAGCCCACCTTTGTGCCTGTATTTTGAAGGAGTGGGAGTCATCTGAAAATTCCCTACTTGTTAACTTTTGTTGACATAAGTAATCATTTGTTATCATGTATAATCACACTCAGCTGTCAACATCACTCAGAGTCCACAAGAAGCAAGATGAATGTCTCAGGGAGGTACAAGTCTTAAATACAGAGAATTCATCAATAAGAAAAATAATAATAATAAAAGCCTAGGAAATGCATATTTACTCGGAAAGGAAAGCAGACCTAGGCCACTTTAGCATAGGATTGTGAAAGAAGACTAAAGTGCGTCCAAAACCCTCTGAAAGTCAATGAGATTTGGGAAGCTATGTCCTTTCTGTACCCATAGAAATTCCCAACTTATAAAAGTTTGCCTACATGTCAATCATCATGGTAAATTGGATGTCTTTTGCTTTGATCTTTTGGGTCAATTCAAACCCGCAAATTGAAGCCAAATATGTGGCTTCAATTTCCTTGCAAGAAGGAAAAACAGAAGACAGTTTATAAATCCCTGTAAAAAGATTAGTAAAGCCCTACCTACTTCGCTGTAATCACAGACAGGAAATGCAAAGCCATGATATAAATTACACAGACCAATGACTTTGTTTAGAAAAAGAGAAAAATAACCCTTGGATGTTTGCTATGAAGGTGTTGTGACTATTACGCTGGTCAAAGGTAAATAAAAGGCAAAAATTGCTAATCAAAACCTCACAGCAGACCATAATCAAGTTACTGCAAACTTGGTCATGCCTGTGGTTTTTGGCTACACAATCTTTGTCCATTGACATAATGTGAAGCTCGACAGTTTGCTGTCAGAAAAAGAACACTGAGAACAAACACAGCACCTCATTATCACACCCACGTAATCACCCACCAGCTTTTCCAAAGCACCTGTTTGCCCTCCTGTGCAAGCCAGCATCCCAGCTAGCCTGAGCAGCCTGCTTTGCCCAAAGCCCTCCTAGCACTGAAGGTTGCTGTCGAACAGGCTTGTGAAATCCTCACTAGTATTTCAGCTTTTCCCCTTAGAAGAATGAGATTCAATAATCTTCTCTTATGGCCCCATTTGTCCTCCCTATAAACTATGCTAAAATAACGGAATCATAAAAAAACCCTTTTTTTCATCTCTGCACTTCCTGCATTTTGTTTTGCATAGTGTTGAGGAACTGACATTAATAATTAACTGATAGTACTTTTAAAAGTGCATCACAGAATGAGACACTGTCCAACAAGATCCTTAATTGCATAAGGTCAGAATAATAGAGTTTAGAAATGGGTTAACCAATTGCAAACTAAACCCATGATTTTACCTCCTTCAGCTGGATGTAAAAAAAAAAAAATAAAACCAACAAAATAATAACAAAACCCCCACAAAACCAAACCAAACCAACACAATCACAAAAAAACCAAAACCAACCAACCAAACAAAACCCCCCCAAGAAACAAAACAACCAAAACATCCCAAACCCAAGCACCCTCCAATTTTCTGGCCCCAAAATTAAACCATGGATTTTCTTATTTCAGGATCAGCTGCATTAAAAATTTGGTAAGTACTCCACAAACACAGCAGCTACATCAAAATACGCTTACTGTGCTTGAAAATATTTATTTTATGATTAACCGTGTGTCAGTGAGGTCCGTTATGGAGTAAGGTACCACTCAACATACACAGAGTAGCAGCATAAACCCAATATTTGCTTAGAATTTACATACGGGCTTAAGCCTGCAAATGTTTTATTCATGTTGCTCTCAAGGTGTGTTCAGATAAATGACTGGTGGATTTGTAACCACCCATTACATGGCTCAGTCTCTTGGAAATTTCCTTCTCTAGAAAGCAGGTTTTTAAAGTACTGCCAGACTGAAAAATCAAGGGCAACACGCAAGTCAGGGGCTTGATGTTTCTGTGTCTTAGGGGGATCTCAAGCCACAGTTGAGGAACAGTCAGCCAGGCACCTCCAAACATAGATGCATGCCTAATAACATCACCGCTGCAGCTCTGGGTACACCAAGCATTTTTATTTTCTAATCTCTAGGAAAAAACCAGGCAGTCCCAGCAGGCAGACCGTGTGTGCCAGCTTGGAGAAGTTTTCACTACTCATCTGTGGCTGGCCTGCCTGCTGAATTAATCTGCAGTTCTATGGCTGTCCATTCAGTGTCTTTTAAATTTAGTAAGCAGCAAGGAATGGCTTGTCAGCAGATCACTAGCTGCATGACTCAGTGGTGGCTTGTAACAGTGACAACACAGAACAGGACATCTGCGAAAGTTTCCTTAAAATACTGAATTCAGCCCAGGATGAACTCTCCATAAACACCATTTGTAAAGAAAACAAACACTCCATGTAAGGAAGGCTGTGCAAAGCTTACCAGCTAAGCCAAGCACAGCGTCAGCACCTGCAGGCATTCACTGCTCTATCTCCAGCAGCTTTCTAATCACCGAGGCTTCACACATTTGCACATAGGAAACCCATTTAAATTCCACTGAGAATCAGGCCAGGAATCAGATATCAACCTTGACTATGAAGCTATCTCACTTTACAGGCAGCACATACTTTCCCAGCAATATAAACACAAGATTAATGAAGGTAAGTGCTACAGGTGAATCCAGGCCCTGACCCAACAGGCTGCCTCTGCTTATGTCTCTGCTTTTTCACTCAGATCATTAAGTAGGGCATGGGGCATCCTACAAGTAGCGTTTTCTACTCTGAGCATTTCAGGAGTTCTTATAGACGGCTGAACTTAATGCATTAGTTCCAGCCCCAACACAGGAAACCTTTAAATGGAAAGTTCACCAAGCAGTGAAGAAATCAGTGAGCATTGCAGTTCCCTGGAACAGTTCATACTCTGAAATTACATAAGTGATCTGAATTGAGTGAGAACTACAACCCTTGGGAGCAATTTCCAGCAGTGCTAATGAGAGCACATTGAGTTCTTTATGTCCAGAAACTGCCACTGTTTGTTTGCAATAGTATTTAGAGCACATCTTGATGCTGACTCACAGATGCTAAGCATGTTATATCACCTTTCAGTGGTTCTGTTTAGTCAGGTATAAAGTTCAGCATCTGGTTCCCACTGGGGAGTTTACTTATACAGAACACCTACTTAGATTCTACATACAGGGAGATTAACTGTAAAGACACAAAGACCGGCGACTAAATGAAACGTTAATGTGAGTACAGAAGAACACAGGTCTATATACAGAGGATGAGGAGTTAAAAAAAATAGAGCCAGGTTGAGAGGATTACTAAAGGGTTTCAGATTATGACTTCTGGGAGCCAGAAGTTGTTAAATTATCCAGGACAGTCATAGTGAAGATAAATCACTCTTTGCTTGAATCAATTGGAAATTTTAAGGTGGTCTTCTAAGTTTCTATCTTGTTTATTGAACAGTTTTAATGGATAAATATTTGAAACACTCTGGTATTGGCACATACTTAAAAAGGAGCAGTGAGTGAGCTGGCTGGAAAAGTAAAGCTGTGCTGTTATTTCTGACTCTCACTGGAAGATCAGAGTTTCACAAAAAGACTTTTATTAACAGACAACACCAATAATGCTCAAGTACAAACAAACCCCACTGGTTAGGAAGCAATGTTTTCTGTTACTCATCACCATGTCTTGAAAAATACAAAACTAGGTAGGTTCTGTTCCAACAGTGTATTCCTTGATACACAATAGACTATACAAAACAGACTGTACAGTGTCATATGTTAAAAGTAAATAAAATATAGAACATTAAAAATTACCCTTTAGTATCCTTCATTTTGCTAATCTCAAAACCTCTCCTCCCTGACAATTTGTATTTAATATTTGACTTTACTAGAGACTGTTGAATTTATAGCCTAGTGGTTTGTACCACATGAAAGTTTAGAATCCCATCCTTCAGACTGTGCTGCAAAAGCCTCCTCTCTTGCTGTCTTTTTCTGATGCTGTTTCACACCGGATACTGCTAATCCCAGTTCTTGGGCCAATCTACATTTTATTCTCTCTCACGTCAAAGCTACGCTCCAGAGAGTAGGTCTGTTATGCTTTGCGTGTTTGTAAGTATGCTGGCTTCAAGTGTACCTTGGAATACACTTAAAGGTTTCTCCCCGCGGCCCTTACTGCAACTGTGTGATGGATATTTTAGACATTTGCCACCAGAGGGAGATGACAAAATTCCACAAACGGAAAAAGACAGGAATTGACTGAGACAGCTAAATTCTGTCCCCCTCTCCTTGCCATGGCTGGAAAACAACTACATTTCACAGTACAAACTAAGTTCAATAAGCATGCCATATTTGATGAACTTTTAAACTTAATTTGCTATTTTTTTCTCCAGTAGAGCAAGGAAAAAAAAAACCAAAAACAAAACAAAAAAAAAAAACCCACCAAAAAGAAAAGGATTTTCCTATTACAGAACATTATCAAAATGCTCCTTTTCAACCATTAACATTGATTCTTTGTCCATTCTATAAAAGCAAATTTTTGACTAACTGATATACTCAGAGGTTGCTTTACTTCATATATAGAAATATGTGTGAGAACTGGAACTCTGCCTTAAAAGGTGGTCAAGACATGTTGGTTAAACCAGGAATACCCAGAGGAACTGGAATTTATAGGAGTCCTTTTTCCTTTTTGAAAGGGACAGTGACCATAAGAACTGGCAATGGGAGAAGCTAGGATTCAACCGCAGGTTCAGAAAGCTCTGACCTGAGATCAGGAATGCACTGAACATGCAAGACCCCACATCCACACAAGACTATTTAGTCAGAACCAGACATACATACCATCTACAAAACCAGAAAGCATTGGAATAATCTAGGATGAATTCAAACTAAAAGTTGTACTTAAAAAGTACACTGTACTTAAAAGTTTCTTTCAGCCTGGCTGGAAAAGTCAACAGGGAAATAGATTTTTAATTTAAAGGAAATAAAAAATAAAAAAAATCTAAATTTTGATGGCAAAAAGCTGCTGCCAGTTTCTTTATGGAAGAGAACTCAAAGCAAAGTCCAGATCAGTTTTTGGACTATGGCATGCAAATATATACTCCATTGGCTCATATTTAACACAAGCCTCTTATACAACCCTCCCTTCCCCAAGATCTTTGACATTTGTGCCTTTACAAAGATTTCAGTATGAGTGATCTATTCTCTATATGAGTTACAAAGTACCTTTAGAAAAAGTCTGCTCATTACAGAGAAATATAATAGGGGGAGAAATCTCTTCTGATTTTAAGTTCATCACTCTGTTCCAAGGCATTTCTTCAGCCTCTTTCTTTCCAGCTGTAGGATTTCTTCTGAATACAATTTTTATCTTTTGTAGCCAGAGATTAGATCTGTGAATATTCTCTTTTCATAACATGCTCTTGCCTCTTCTTCAGATAACTAATGCTCCTCATTGCCGAAGTTACACCTGGTAACTGCCTGATTAGAGGAATACCAACTGGTGTCCAGAGAAAGTGCCTATAAGGGAATCCACTTAGCTCAGTTGCTGGTCATTACTCTGAGGAAATCAGCACCCCTCACTGTAAGGGTGCTGGGGTGGCAGAATGATCCTGCCCATGGGACTGGTCCACTGACCCACTCAGACCCTACAGCACAGCCCTACCACTGAAGCAGAAGCAAAATGGAAGGAGCAAGTAAAGTCAAACTAAGAGAGGGAGGCTGTTTACCTGGTTGCTTTAAAGCTTCTCTTTCCATATTTTTAATATTCAAAACTGACTGAGAAGGATTAGTATCACCTTAGAGAGAAATTGACAGAGGCACATTAAAAAACCCAACCAATCTGTGTAAACTGGGTTGGCCAGGTGAGCCAGCCAGCAGAATCACAACTAACTGCTCTGATTTCTACTGAGCGAACATCCTCCAAATACTGGCCTTGAAATTAGATTGACCCTTCCCCAGCTACAATTTGTCTGACTTCTTTTTCAAATAATTAGCTCATAACTTAGGGATGTAATAGACACTTCTGGCATTTCTTGCAGTTTCAGGCAGAACAACTTCTAGGACTCCAGGTGTTTGTTAGGCAGGGTGAAATAGCACACAGTGCAGGGCTTCATGGAGTCTTTCCTACTGCTATAGCAGGCAGCAGTGGGTAAAGTTAAGAGGCAGACTGTCAGACTGAAGGGTTCATTGGTCCACTCTGGTTTTCAATTGTTATCTGTTTATAAGCAGGGGCAGTTTTTAACAGAATTATCCTTTTAATCAGCACAATTAGCTCCACTAAATTTTGTTGTTGTTGTTGTCTAATCAAGTAACAAGACAAAGAAGAACATCATGTGGTGGTTTCGTGTGCAAAAACAGCAATAAAAGTAGAGAACACTGAAATGGATAGTTCACACTCCATGAAACAACGTAACAGCCAAGTCTGTTAATTAAGGCATTTTTCTTCAGCATTTATCCCTTTCACTTCTGAATTATTTCTTTTCCTTCAAGAGACACAACTCAAAACCTCTCCACCTACATTATTAACCAAAATTGTTCTGCCATCACACAGTTTCTGCTTGAGCATTTAGATTAAAAAAACATGCTATACGCTATCAGAAAGGCAATACTCTGTTTTAATTCCTACCCAGAACCCTTAATCTCTACACTGTTGATCCTATTCTGGATTCATCTGAAGAGTTTCCCCTCTTTAACCGTGAGGAACCCAATCACATTATGAACTGGGGGTTGTCTTTTAAAGTTGCACCTAATTCTCCAGTTGTAAGACAAGTACATTCCTCATCTTCCTGGCAATTCAGGTGAGCACTACTAACAGATGTGAAGTTCATACCAGACTTGCTTTTTAAGTCTGTGCTCTACAAGTATTTGGGAAAGACAAAAGAAAGACAAATTCTCCAAAGAACTAGGAAAACAGTCTCTAATTCTTTTCTTTCAGCAAAACACTGGATTTGGAGGATGGGTATTACATGAGAGCTTAGCATATCCCTGTTTTTACTTGAAACAAAGGGAATTTTATTTCAATGAAGGCAAAATTTAACCTACCACTGACAGTTTTGTTTTCCTCCCTAGAGCTACACAGTTGTTTCAGTGAAGGAAAACAAAGGGTAAAAAAAAAAAGTAAATTCCATTCCCATTAGAGGCTTTGCTTACCAGAGAAGTGTAACGGTATTCAAACGACTATTGGGAGCTAAAGGAAAGCAGACTGCCGAGATCACACCAAACAAGTGAGCGTTGCTGTATCCCTTGGCTCAGTGGGCTTCAGCTAGAGAACAGCTCTGCCCAAAGCAGCAGCACCTCTCACCCCCCCTGTTCTCATAGTGTCCCACCTGCCCCAGACTGCCTAAGGGAGGAGCTCCCAACAGAGGCAATTAAGAGCAAAGGTTCATCTCTGCTCCAGGGCTACATTTCTAATTAAACGCTCTTCACAATCAGCAGGCAGAAGGTTTCCAAACAACACCCTCTATTATGCACGATGACTACCATTAAAATACTGCTTGCTTAACAATTGGAGTGTTAATCGTGTCTTCATTAAGACATTTTTTTCCTGGATAAGGTTAAAATTATGAAAACTGGAATAAGAGATGGGACATGATTGAACTTTCAAATAAATCCATGGTGGTTCACTTCAAGGAAAGACTGACATCTGTTAATGACTTGCAACTCCATGCTGGGGATAGTGAAAAAACCTGTAAATTTACAAATAACTATATAGTAACTGAGGAGAAAAAAGTTAGCTGGTTTTATCTCTATAGCCAAACACCTAATGATAAGTATAATCTACCTTTTGATTAAGTCTGACCTTGAAATCTGCCTTCTTATGAAAATTGCAAGTAATTTTTTAATAAACTGTGGTTGAAATTAAATAAAGAACAAAAGAGACCAATGTATTATTGCTTCCATTACAGAACGTTTTCTCAAACAATTCAAATATTTCTTTTTAAAAATGAACTGAACATTGGCTATTTGTTACATCAACTAATTACTCATCGCATCACATTCACTTAATTACGGATTGTTCATTTCCAACAGTTAAGTTTGAATTAATTATCAGAATTCTCATTAAACTGCCTGCCATAGCAGACATAACATTAAAAATTACACAGCAGGAGGAATGAGACGATCACTGAATCCTAGCAGACATGCTCTGGGCAAACCTCTCCCTTTGCAGCATGGGGTGGGGGAAGTGAGCATCAGAAGCTCTGCAATATAAAGTAGATCATTTTATGGTTTCAATAAACTGTAGATTCTCTAATGTATATAGAAAACTTGCACTTGCAAACCTCTTATAGCTTACGCTGTATGAAATAATTTATCTCTCACTATAAAACAGAGTTTTGATGTCTGTGGAGCAAGATGAGAATATTTAAACAAAAGTTTTTAAAGCAAGCGCAAGACAATCACAGGTGATAAAGTAAGTAGTTATTTATGTACTTATTGTTATAAAGTTATCAATAAATGGAAGGATTCCAGCTGCAAGAGATGCTTGAGTATCTTCCCATAGAATTTCTTTAAACATCTGAGAAATATTCAGATAGAAACACAAAGGAAAAATCAGTTGTGAGACATTTCTAAGCTCAGTACAGCTACTAAACCAAAACTAAAGATGCCATGTGATGATACAGACCTAATTTAAATTTCAATTTGAAACAACATTTTGCAATTTAACTTAAAACATACTCTGATGACACAGCAGAAATGTGAAAGCAAACCATTTTGGTTAAGCCTATGTATGTTTGCAGGGTTTTTTGTTTATTAATCTGTGAACATTTTCTGCCCCACTTCAGGATGACGAAAATATTTCACTCTGTGATACTAACCCAGCTAATCCCAAAATAACTTTTAGGTGATAAACACTGCCCCAAACCTCCTCCCTTGTTCAAGGAGACAAAACTGGGAAGAAAAAATGTTTTGGCAAGGTGAGTTGCTGAAACAGCTTGAGGCAGTGGCGGTTGTTCTACAGAGTACAGTCATATTCATGTCTGTTCCCTGCCAAATACACAGGAAAAATGAAGAGACCTAACAGAATAGAACAAATTAGTAGATGGAAACAAACAGACCTACCCCAGTCTTCTAAACACTGTTTAGCTTTCTTTGGCAATGTTTTTCAAATTAAGTATACAGCACTCAAGCAATATAAGAAATATCACTACATTAATAGACATTGGTGTGGGGAAGAGGAGATGGAGCAAAGGTTTGAGTTGGATATTCTCAGTATATAAACTTGAACAAATCAGTACTAGAAATAGTGAGCAGGCTAGAGTAAATTTACTTGTGAATTATTAATCATTTAAAGTGCTTGTTAATATATACACTGAAAGGATAACTTTTGCAGAGGTACTTGCAAGAGAACATAACTCCTCCTAAAAATAACTCCTCTAAAAAGAGCTTAAACATGTTAAATGTAACAACCAGCTCTCTATATTACCCAAACCTCAAAAAGATACTTATTCTTAAGTCTAGTTGAAAGTTGTCAGACTTTTAATTTAAAAAATCCAACATCAGTGTCAGATGCAGGAAGCAATTTAAGACAAATATAATGAACTGTAGTGTCTAAAATGATAATGGAAATTAAGGATCAAAAAGTCAATCCCATCTCAGAAGTCTAAACCCATGTAGCTTACAGCTTCATATCTCACATATGCATAAAGAACTATAATATCCTTGCAATAAAACTCATCACATAACTTTAAGCACAGTCTCCAAATTTTAGCTCGATGCAGAATCTGAGAAATGTGGGCTTTCATAGAATAATATAGGAGGAAAACCCCAGCACCATCATATACATTAAAATAGACCATATATTTTGGATCATTCAGGGATCCAACTCAGACTGTAACTTTGTTGCTTACCACTCAAAACCAAAACTGGGGTGCTACTGTATAACAGTGACCTATAAGTTAGTGCATACAACAAACAGTGTAGGAACTCTAGACAACTATGAGGAATTTGAAAGCAGAATAAACCTGAACCTCACAAAGAAACAACAGCCAAATTGCAGGTAAAAAGGTGGAAATGGAAAGTGGAAGCCAAAGACCTAAACTTTATGACCAGTGCTTTATTAAAGGCAGTTTATTTTCAGATCCACTTTAGGTCAAATCCAGCTACCAATGTAATTACTAAGCTGAAAAACTGAAAAAAATATTATCAAGTTGTCCTGGCTAAAGCTCAGCTCTGAATCCTCCTGCAATTTGGAAACTCTAAAGGGACATTATAGTTTCCTGCTTAATTTATCTTTCCAATTTTCATGAGCTTTGATATGCACAAAAGCAAGCATATGGGTTTTTTAAATAACAGCAACTGCAATAACTATAACTACAGCTTTTTGTCAATAAGCAGATTTAAATCATTGCATAAATGCAGACTAATTGTTGCATTTCATTTAACTTTGCCCTTCCATTGAAATTAACTGCCCAGCCTCCAAGGATGCAATTTACACTGAAGGCTGCTGAAGAGACTTCATCATTCCCATAACAGACTTGCCAATGATGTCTGAGTAAAACACTATCTTTTCATTCTGCAAACATAGAAGCAGAACGAATAACTTGGTCTGAGAAACAATTCTGTAAGACATTCCAAGAATGTCTGGTTTGACCAAATATGGTTTGTGCCTGAAGGAGCAGAGGGCAAACAAATTTCCATCCAGTATTTTTAAAACAGCAGTTGAAGAAAGCAGAGTGCTGCTTCACATTGATTCTCTTTATGAAACAAAAACCCCAACAAACCTAACAACAGCAAAAACAAAAATTAAAACCCCACAAAAAATCCAAAACAAAACAAAAAAATTCAAACTCAACCTCCAACTAAACAAAAAAACCCTCCACCTAAAATAAAACCCCCAAAATCCCAAGCCCCCCAAAAAAGTATTGCCCACAACTTGATCAGAACGAAAATCAGAACTGATCAGATCCACTGCCTTCCAGGTTCCCTTTTGTTCCTCTTTGAAACATGCAATTATTGGCAGAAAATGTAACACTCCTCTCTCTAAAACCATTTCCATTCAACTACCTCTGTTCCACCAAAAAGGCTGCATTAAGATAGATCAAAGAATCAGATTGTGCTAAAACCTGAACAGAAAATAGTTTCTAGCATACAGATAGAGTTTCTTTGTACATTGAGTTCATATAGAGCTTATAGAATTCTTCTGTCATTCTCTGCAATGTTAAAAAAAAAGTTATGGCCATTTTAAACGAAGATGAAGAGTGAACAAATGGCTTATTCAAATAAAACACAGTTTTGGAAGGAGTCCAGAGGTCCAGGTTCTTGTCTCCTCTCATAGTCATGACCTCTTTAGAAACTTGCCAGATGCAAGAAAATCCTCATATCTCTGAAAACATGGACCTTAGCAGAGACTGAGTGAAGAGAAATGTGGGGGGGGAGTCAGAGCTAGGAACACACTGAGAGTCAGCAAGAATAGATTAGAGGCAAGAGTCCTGGTAAAGTATACTGTACCATACGTGTATCTATGATAACATGTATCCTGTGCACATGGCTGCTGAAAGAGTGCAGTATGAGGAGTGGCATTTCAAAAAGCAATAGCTATACTTCGTGATTCTCTCTGAAAGACAACGTTGTATAATGAAGACTCAAGATTTGGAAGACCTGGGTTCTAGCTGTGTTTTCAGCATCAAGATGTGCTTCTAAGAATGACATCATCTGGGAGGATGTCTCTCAAAAAAGCACAACTTGCCAGTTTTTACTTTTCCATCATGCACCAGCTAAATTACATGGGAATAAATATGTGAGCCTGGAAATTTGAAAGAGTGAGCCTCACAGATTTTGAAATCCCCTAAAAATAAGCGACGAAAAAATCACTATCAAAAATACTTTTGTTTTAAAGCTTTGAAGGTGTGACTCAAAAATTAACTCCCAAAACATGGAATTCACACTGAGTACCTGAAATTGGTATTTCAACAGTCCCAGATCACTTCAGGTTTTTTTCCCTGCTACTCACTGGTGTTAATAAGTGCAACGAAGAAAAATAATTTTTGCTTTGTTGCTATAGCACCACACGTTTAAAGTTTACTCTCTGAGATCTACAGAAGTTCTTTTACAAGTTAAAAAAATAAATCATTAGAATATGTTTGACTGTTCAATACTTGTCAGTCACTTTCTTGTTTTACTGTCTTCATAATTGCTTAAAATAAAGCCTAATAATCAGTTCTTGAGATAACATGAATCAGTGATTTCATTCAGGTCAGACAAAAGATCATTGTTGCAAGTCTTACAGATCTTGGGTATTGAGAGTGTTAAAAAGTAATGAAAACTGTACTGATGACCCATCCATGTGAGTACAGGAAATGTGAGGCTGCAAACACATAGTCAAAAGTTTTGCCATTACTGCTTGCAGCTTAGTCCCTATATTTTCCTTCTGATTTTGTCACTTCTGTGCCTATGCAGTGTACACATACCTCAAAACAAATTGCCGTTTGGTTGTGGCTTCATCTAGAATGAAAACAAATCGGATTTCTCTCACACTAGCGAGCTGCTGACAACAAAGCCTTCAGTTAGAGACAGGACTGTTTCTGAAACAAATTATTGATCTAAATGTAGGCACCAAAGTAAGTTAGAAGAAAATCATTCATCCACAAAATAATGTTTCAGACATACACTAACAACTAGCTTACAGAAACAGAAAAATACAAAGAAACTTTCTATATTTTAATAACATGCAAGTTCTTAAAAGTCTCATTAAGTCTCATGTAGCTTCAAAACTGTGACTATTAATCAATTTGTCGTATTCAGTGACTTCATAGAAAATAAGAGGGTGAGAAAATGGACCAGTCAAAGTTAGTGTCATTTAAAACTCAAGCATTCTTATCTGCTTCAAGGGAGATGGTGAAGATAAAATGCTTTTCTCTAGAAATCATTTTAAGGACATATTTTTCTGGCCAAATTAGTCCCAAAAGTAACTGTTCATTTCACTGGAACTGTACCAGAATTGGATTTGCCCTGTAGGGTCCAATGAAGTAAGTAGGAGTATTTCAACCTGAATTAAGAGGGCATTATGGAAAGCTGTAGTCTATTTATATACAGAGTGAAGAACATATCAATTACATGGAGTTAATTTATCTTTATATCAGGTTTTGGGGGTTGTTTTCGTTTGGGTTTTTGTTCGTTCATTTTGTCCAAAGTCCTCAAAAAAATCAATTACAGCCTTGGAAAAATAAAAGCACAAAACTCCCATGTGAAACAAGCCTGGAGAAGTTTATTCCTCTAAAACTGCTAGGCCATATCCTATTTGTTTTCATACAGCCTTAAGTCAGAAATCATTCCACTGAGCCTTTAAGGAATTCCTTGGTTCTAAGGAATCTACCAGAACACTACCAGAATGTTATGTAGCTTATAGACCCAATCTACAAAGTTTTACAGAGAATAGTATTCTTACCACACAGATCTATACAAAGAGCTTAAGAAATATAGAAAGGTATTAAATCCCAAAATTGACAGAAATTAAGAGTGTAACTTCTATAAAATTGAAAGAATACTCAATGAAGAGTTTAATGTCAATGGCAGACAACAAAGTCTGGCATAATTAGCCAATGTAAAATAAACCCATCACTATTTCTGAGTATGTCTGAATGAGCAGAACAATCTCATACCAAACTAGGTTTTGCATCACATGGCCATAGCATTTTTGATTCAGGGTGGAAGGTCCCTACATCATATTTTTATACTGTCTGTCCACAGTTTTGTTTTGGTTTTGTGTCTTGAAAACTGGTTTCTGTGGTTTTTCTTGACGTTTTAGTCACCTGATTTTTTGTCCACTGAAAAAGTCCATCACATCCCGTTGCCCTGACCTTAGCCACCCAGTGCAACAGGAATTTAACTTCTGGATAATTCTTTGTTTTGCATTATAACCAGCACACAGATGTGGGAACTGAAACTTGCACAAAACATGCTAATTATCCACACATTTAAGGTAAGTTCTCAGTAAACTAAATTGCAACAAAGTCCATGCCTCAGTAGCTACAGAAACGTGCATGAACAACTGAACAGAAATAGGAATTTTGCCTTTTAGGGGTGATTACTCGTATTCATGATCCCAGCTCAGCAATTTCTCCTCTTTTTCTGCAACAAAAGGGGTTGATCACCTACATTCATTATAATGTAGAATTCCTGGGATCTCTGACTGAAAGACCACTTACCACTCTATCAGGAAGTCTAGCTTTAAATATCCTGGAAGCAGTTGTCAGGAAAGATGAAATTTCTGGTGAAATACCGATAAATGGTATATATTCTTGGTACCGTTGAAAGAAAGAAATAGAACACAGGGTGTTTCAAAGACACTGACTGCTGCTTGAGGAGGCTATCCAGACTGCTGACATGGCTCAAGTATCGGTATGCTTTCTTGCTTAGACATTGTAATGCAAAAGTACACCTCTTCCTTGCTTAGTAAACATCAAAATATTGGAGATTTTCTTTACTAAGTTATTAAGTAGCATTCCTCAATTGCAGTTCTCATGAAATACGTATTACATCAACAACTCCTTGAGAATATAGACAGTTATTGATGTGTGTGTGCATATACCATTTCATTGTTCATGAACATTTGCATATCCAGCTGAATATTAACAACTATTTCTGAAACAGATTAGTTATGAAGAAGCAAGTTTACCTATGAGAACTATAGCAACGTTGTATTCCCTTTTCAGCATTAAAAGAAGCAATAAACAGGGACTGAAAAAAAACCAACCCAATGTCTTAAATGCTAGTTTATTGTACTTACAAGCTATAAAATCTATAAGTTGTAATATCTTTCTTCCCTTTTCATATTGCTTCTACAGCACAGAAACCTTCCCAATGCAATGCCTTTGTGCATAAACTCAGGGATTTTTTGTTAGAAAAGCAACTTCTTGCTATACCAGAAAACCAAAAAATAGCTCTGGTCATTTTCTGATACTCTCAACCAAAAGTCTTTGCCCCACTAAGTTTCTATTAATATTTTTTATTATTGCTCCAAGGTAATATTGGAAAAATGTCATTAACATGTGGCTGGTTGTGTCATAGCATCTGTGATGCATGAATAAAGAGACATTTTCAGAGTAGACTATATTATATTTCTCTTTGCCATTGGTTAATTTGAATTTATTAAGAAGTTGCTCAGTTACTACAGACTGTGGTAAGAAGCCAAGGTGAAATGTGGTCAGTGTTCCTCACTACTTACAGGAAATTCCTTTTTTAAATCAGAATTGGTTCAGTACATTTGTAACTGCTTAGAGGCTTGGAAGCCCATCTGTATGGCATGCTTTTCTGAAACATTCTTCAAGTTACAACTTATACATCCATATGTTAGAAATCAAGCTTCTACTCAATGAATAGTGAGCAAACTACTTCTGCTTTTTACCTGTAACATTGTTATCTTTAATAGTTGAAATGTTAAAGGCAAGCACGTGTGCTGGAGGTAACCAGCAGAATCAGAGATCTTCATTTCTCAACCTTAAGCAGGTTTTAAAGGTAAGGATTTTTACTGCTTAATCCATTTATTCAATTCCAACTGAATTCAAAAGGGCAGAGTTAATACCAGTAAGCTGAAAGCTAGATATGTCCTGAAACCCATACAAATGGGCTCTGGGTGATAAAACTGGAGTTCATGAACTATCCCCCCTAAAAAGAAAAAAGCCAAATCAAACCAAAATATGTTCCTTCCTATCTAACAGTTACAATATGAAGAAATCTAAAGAAGGCTTGTCTAAAATTCATTTTAAGTGTTAATCAGCTAGATATTATTAAATGACAAAATATGCAAAGACACACCTTGGAGATAACCACTAACATAATTGAAACAAGTGATAAAACAGATACCTTGCTGGCATGAAGAGGTAGAAGTACTTGAAAAAATGGCAAGCATCTGGTAACTAGGTATACGTAATGTTCTAATTTTAGGTCTATCCCACAGGTAGAAAGGTGGAAAGCTTCTTACTCCAAACGCCTCAGTTTCCTTCACCATAAAATGGAGAACTTATTTATCCACTTCATGGAGAAATTTGTGAGTATAATGCACTTCAAAGTAGCCAGTCTTTATGCATGCACTAGAGGGGCAAAAGGGAATTTTCATGATATCCAGTATTGCCTGGAATCAAGAAGACAGAAAGAGCCACAGTCTGTCTTTACATAATCATGAGAATGGAAATCATTCAGATCTGTGGTTAACAGTGCAATCCATATACCTTTCTCACCAGTTGCAAGAGACACTGAGGATCAGGTTTATGAAAACATGATGCTGAGATGTAAAAATCTAGAAAAAGTAAACTTAAGAGAAATAATTGTCACCAAAAAAGAGAATACATTGCAATTTTTTTTCTTAATACTCTTGAAAATTATCTTGGATATTGTTGAACAACCATGTGAACCCGGAGGACCTCCAGACAAACAGCATATTTTGACATATGCTGAGTGACTAAAGACTTATTTGTTTTATTTCTCCATGCACGTAGGCAAAGATACTGTGCATTTCATTGGCACAATCTCCTGTACATTATGCCAAGCAGACTTACAGCGCTGTGTATCGTAACTTTTCTGCAGTAGGCGCGTTTTAGCACACCTACCATGGGGACCATATGGTCTATTGCATCAGCATTAGTGGGCTCCAATTTTTATCTACCAGAAAAATACTTTTCCTGTTATATTTCCACAAGTAATCACCTAAAGCATAACAAGATACAGTTAAGTATTGGTGCAAATGAGCCAGTGGGCAAGCAGAAGGGAACTGTCTCATCTCCTGGCCTTGTTCTGAAAAGCAGAACACTGATACCAGCTATTTAATAATTTATTTATTTTCTTATAATATACATATTTAAAATATTTTAATATATATGTATTATATAAAATATATTAAATGTATATAAAAATCAGTGCCAGATTTACCTCAGTCTCTCCTACTTCAAAATGATGTAGTCAAGCTTTCCAAAATTGACGTGACTTTATATTTGGGACTGTTATCATATTATGCCGTCACCACCATTTTCTTCCTCTTTGTTGTTTGTTATTTCTTCCCCATTTAAAGGTGCATTCAAAGGGAATAAAAGAATTATCCTGCAAAATAAGCCATTTTAGGAAAGTCTGGCTTGACTTCTGAAATTATATGGAATAGTAGTATTTCTCCCTGAACTTCCTTTTCATATTTACATATACTTTTAGCAGTTACAGACATGGTCTCTGCCTTCTGACAACAACTCAGCTGGGAACAGCATAGGTGTTAAAAAACAGTTCATAATACCATGTGTGACAGCAGCTAGCTGACTTCAATATAGTCCTTTATACCCTTTTGTAGTATAAGCCATACATAAGGACACAACTTGTTGCAGTCAGATTCCAGTTGTAAGGCACTTACATACCTATCACTTAAAGGCAGTAAGAGAAAGAAACTATGTAAAGATATCGATTTCTACCTGAAAGTACAGCACAAGCTGGCTCACAATAATGGAAGCTACACAGTCAAGGAAACAATTTTGTTACAGTGGAGTTCGCACAGCTCTACATTTCCATTTTTTGAACAATGACAACCAATTCCAGGCAGAAAAATAACAAGCATGGTTCGAGCTTTGGTGGTAAAATTCTTTTAAATAGTAAAGTTGATTGAAATTGGACTGTGGACAGTTAAAAATCTTGGAAGTCTAAACCAATGCAGAAGTTTTAGTTGGAATACAGAGGCTTATTTTTAACACAAAAATGTGACAGCCTATGATGAGATTTTTATATATTTTACTTTTTTTTAAACAGT
Organism: Nestor notabilis; assembly: GCF_000696875.1. Lineage (NCBI taxonomy): Eukaryota > Metazoa > Chordata > Aves > Psittaciformes > Psittacidae > Nestor > Nestor notabilis. Next base: position 158,310 of record NW_009937962.1, read on the forward strand.
GGAATTGTCCCAGAGAGCAAACTTGCTGCTTTACCTACAAACAATTGCAGGTTTGCACACACTGTTAAAAAGATTCACAGTGTCAGCTTATTGGGGTACTTTATCTGGACTTTAAAATAATTACTACGGTCTTCCTCAAGACTTCTTATTTCATGCTATCAGTCCAAATAGTTACATGTCTGGGGAGGAACTGTGAGTAATCTTTCAACTTAAAAAAACAAACCAAACCAAAACTAAACTATTACAATTTTATGTTAAAGAACTACTTCTGTGAACTGAGTAAAATCCAGATACTGCTGACTGGGTCATGTTCTCAGATGATAATTCTCTTGGATAGAGGATACCATCACTTACTTCAATCTTTAAAGATCTTCTGTTTTAAACCATATGTAAGAATTACTGTGAAAATTTTAACAAAAACATCATTTCCCTTTTCTAAACAAATCTATTAATACTAGTTCCAACAAAACATTTCTATTAATAACAAGGTGGAATATGTCTCCCTATAGAAAGGGGCATCCTGCTGTGACACTATTTTTTTTGCCTTTCATCACTGAGAATGTTGATCTCAATGCAGTTCCTGCAGGGATAAAGATTTATAGTTTCTCAGATTTCGGAAACACTTAATTAAGCAGCCGCACTAACTGAATTTCAGTAAAAGGAAGCCCAGAACATTTTGCAAAATGCAAAGTAAAGCTCCATACTCAGTTCCTGGTTCCAACTTGAGGAACTAGAGCAGCCTGAACAGAAAAGAAGCCCTTTCCTAGACATGAAGCGATCCAGGTATTGCATGGAGTCCTATCCCCCAGCACTTTAATAGCTAAATACTAGGACAAACAGAGATAAGATTAGAACAAAAGAAATTTCTTACCTCCTTAGAGCATACACTTGGAAAGAAATTTTCCTGTTTGAAGGGGAAACCTTGATCCACACTTAGGAAAGGTCAGGTGAGCTAGATTCAAAGGCACAAGTTGTTTCTGCCTTACTGAATTTATTAGAATGTGGGATGAGAGTGGGACTGGAGGGGGCTTCCTTAACTGCTCAGAGGTAGGAGAGATCTTCTCTTTCCCCTGAGAGGCTCAGAAGTAACTGTTGGGCTGAATATGAAAGCTCAGGACACTTTGCAAATGTTTCCCTTGTTTATAAAGTGGTGTGTGGTCTAGGAGGGAAGAAGGAGGGAGTTAGGGAGTTGATATATTTAACCTCTTTTCTTGCTTTGCTTGATAGCCAATAGATCAAAGTGCTGCTAGGTGGATTGAAGTCCGCGTTTGTGACTATAACCAAGGCATCTCCTGGAATTCCCTGTGCCTTCACAGACAACCTCAAAGGATTCTCTTTACTGTTTCTTGCCTCTGGGTTCTTGGCCCAGAGTAATGACATGAAGAGGGAGGTGATGACATGAATGGCTACTTAAAGCCCCACCAAAAAGACTGGCTGTGCTCTCCCAGATGTCAGAGAAGGATCAGTTAACGTGTGGGCTTCAGCAGATGGTTGTTTGGTTGGGGTTTTCTTATGCTATTACACTGAAGTTTTCATTCCAAAGCTTGTGGGAGGAAGCAAATACCTTGCTGACTGTTAGCCCCCTCGCATTAACTTGTTACTGTTTTCTCAGAGCCTTGAGGAATTTAGCTGTTAACAATAACACCCACTTAATGCTGTAATACCCAAACAAGTTCTTGCTCCCTGATATTATCTAGAGAGAACTATCTTAACAATATTGTAATTAAAAGGAAAAAAAAAAAAAAAGGAAGCTTTTCCTCAGAAATTGTTTTGACATCCCTAAAGTTAACAATACATAAAACAGATGCACTTTAATGTTGTCATAAGCTGAACTAAAGCCTATTATTTGCTTTGTTTGCTTGTTTTTCCTAAGTAAGAAGGCTGAGTTACTTACAGCAGATAAATAGTATAGAGAAGAAAAACAAAAGGGGGAAAAGAAAAACAGAAGAATTTGCCCCTGCCCCCAAATACTGAAGACTTTATATTTTATTACTAGCTTGCTTCAGGGAAAGGAAAAAGAAAGAAGAATGAACTCTGGAGGAGATTTGGCTTTGGAAGATGGGAAAAGTATGGGACGTGTAGGAAGAATGGCAGCTTTTCAAAAGCTGACAGCCTATCCTAAAGCCTCCTTTCATATAAATACCTTCAAATTAGTGGATTTCTATAAAACTTAAATTTCCACCATTTTAATTTGGTGGTTTGTAAAGTTGTGCTTACTGGAGACTATTCAGCTTGATTTTCAAAAGGCGGAAACAATTATTGTCCTTTACTAATCAAACATATATTTGTAACTGTGATGTACATTAAAGGTCAATAAACGTGTTCACGTAAGCTCTGACTGAGTTCTGAAGAGTCCTATATGCATGACACATGTGAATAAGGCTGCCTGCTTGGACCAGTCAATGCCGTTAATCAGATGTGTATGCTGGGTGCTGGGCTGTTTGTATTGTGTACAAGGAAGGAAATCCTTTGTAGCAGAGACAGAATATTGCATAGTTTTAGCTTCCATAGCTTTCTGTCAGAAGTAATTTACTGGCTATTAATGCCTTTAACACAGAGTATGGTTGTCACAACCGTTGGTTGATAATAGCCAGTCAGTTTGAGAATCGATGGAATACAAGCAGAGGACTGGAGAGCAGACCTTTCTATCTGGGTGGCTTTTTGGACATATTTTCACAGTACCATCACAAATAGGACCATTCAGAATCATACAAGAGCTGCAGCTGTTTGCATATGTATCAGGATGGATGCTTTTAATGGCCATTAAATTTTCTACAAATACAGAAGCATGGCCAAACCCATAGAACAAATATACAATTACATTTCTATTGCGTTTCCTTTGTTCTGCCAGAATCAGGCTGCTGAAACCTGGCAAAATAAGGACAAAAAATTACTGAGGTTATTAGTTTTGAAGAAATGCTATATGATATCTTTTTGAAAGCTATGGCATATGAGAAAGATTTAAAGATAATTACTCATAACTGCTGCCATTTACTGCAGCCTTAATTAATACGCTTGATTTGCTAGCTCAAGTAGTATTCAGTACACAAAAAGCAACAAATCTGTCCATAGCAAGAGAAGCAGAGAGTAGCATTTCCAGGATGTATTTCCTACAGTGTCAAAAAAATGACAGTTCTTTTCTGTTCCCTACCAGCTTCTGCTTTACAGCTTCAGAGTTATCTACAAACAGTAATTGATAAAGTTTCATAGCAACTCTGCTGAGAAAGGAAACTGCCTATTCCATTATATGGGAAAATACAGTGATCTTTGCCCCACAATAAAACAGCAAACCCATGATTTTTTGGGAGGAAATTGTTTAAAAAGCAAATGAACGTCCAAATATGCCATGACAGAAGGAAATTTCACAGTTAGAACTTTCACTAGGATATAATGATTAACTAGAAAAAAAAAAATCAACAAACCAAACATTTAGAAAAAGAAGAGATTTGGTTGGGTTTCCTTTGGGTGTGGGTTTTCTCCCTTCTTTTTTAGTTTTATACTTTAATCTTCCTCGAGCATAATTAGAAAGTACTTTATCTTTGATTGTCACTCAAAGGAGGTACTTTAAGGTGAACAATGACTACAAATTTGAAGTTTATCAATTCTGCTAGACCCTACCAGATATGCTTTAGAAACCTGTTATGCAAATATTGATCTATTAAGCTGCAATTCCACCACAGCTCCCTGGTGAAATGCCATAGTGCATTCATTATAGACAATCTAGGGAAGAATGTCAAACAGGGAGGTTTGCAATCTGAAATCAACACAGATACGATACCTTCTCACATCGTTTAGGCAATGTCCAAAGTATATGTTGTAAGTCTTGAGGAAGAGAGGGTATAATAAAATGTATATAAATAAATCAGCTTGAATAGTATCCCATTTGTATATTCACCTTTAATCTGTGTATTTATATGATCAGCCTTGAGTGAGAAGAGATATAAGATAGAAAGTGAAATTATAGCTAGTTATCTGCAGGCAACCAAAACAGTGTTAGACATTATACTGCTGCAGGACTTCAGCATATGCTTAAGTGCTTTGCTGGAGCAGGGCCTAAGTATGAAGAAATCTTCATTAACCCTCTGATCTGTCTTGGCTGAAAGTCATGAGACTGACTTCAGAGCATTTACTTTGCATTCTGGCATGAGATAAAGATTGAAGCGTCTGATGCTAATTTTAGTCCTACTTCTGATTTTCCTGGGGTTCTGTAGGGTTGAGTCAGAATGGGGATGCTATTCCAGTGTAGAATTCAGCTGTGTTCTGTTTTACGAAGAGGAATATATTTAATGCAGAAGTACTGTGCTTACTTGGTGAGTCGTAATCCTCTTTAACAAAAGTTAAATCATATCAGACAAAGAAACCATGAATTTTTTTTAGGCTACAGAGAGCAAGGCGGCTTTATGGGCACCATTCTAGTTCCAATGTAAATGGCGGAGAAAGATGTGAGAGCTCCTAACCCAACAAATGCAGGGAAACATTCATTCACATATGATCACTCTCAAAATAACTGTTTTCCATAACATGAGCTATGCTTTATGTAAATGGATGTTTAGGAGCAAAAGTACAAAGCAACACTTGTTGCAAGTTCTGATGTCTCATTTCTGACACAAGGGAGAGAATGTTTTCTTCTTGTCTCACTCTCAACAATTTTTTGTCTTTACAGAGTAGGGAAGAGTATCATGAAAATTCTCATTTTAACCAATGTATCTGAAACTAAAGCCATGGTGCCACTTGTTTAATTAAAGCATTTCTCACAAGAGTTTCTAGATGCAGGAGAAAAATAATAAGGCACATGGATTTAATTTTATGCAAGTTCTTCATCAAGGTGCAGATATATGCAATCTGGCTTAAATCAGTGAAGGAAGGGAGCTTGAGCAACCCATAAGGCTCCACGCTTATACATTAATGAATACCCCACAGATTAGTCCGATATCCAAGAAAAGACTGTCAAAATTATATTGCTTTTATTATTTAGAAATATTCACAATGTAATGTAATATCATTTCAGAAGAACAGCTAGTGCCTTGGGAAGCAGAGCAGTTATATCACAAGCATCTTATCAAGTACTTACATAAGCAAGGACTACAAGACTGGTTCTGTAAGCCTTTAAGCCAGTGAGTCTGTATTTCCTTCTGAGATATTTGCTCTGGCAGAAGATACAGCAAAAGACCATCACAGTCCATGTATGGGGCATTTTTACCCTGTAGTTAGAAGTAGGCCTTGGCACTGTATTACTAAATAACATCTTATAAGGAACGAAGCAAACTGCATGCAATGGGGAAAAAAGATTTCTTAGAAAACTTCCTGTCAGGTTACAACAAGAGAATAATTCCCACTCAACTTTTACATTGTAAAGATTTTTTTTTTCATAAGATTCTGTAACATTTCCATTAACTCTGCTGGTTTTGTCCCAGGGGCTATCTGAACAACAGGTATGCATCACAAATATTGGTGCAGTGTCATTTTTAAGGTCTTATATCTGTGATCACTGGAGAGAACGGGAAATTTCCTATGTATGTTATTGGTAATTGGTCAGACGAAGACTTCTGCACCAGCTAATCCAGTGGCATTGGTCTAAAGTGTAAAAGTATTTTTTAAACTATTCTGTGCCTCAGTTTGTCAAATGAGCATAGTCACAGTTAGTATAGTAAGTTAGGTACCCCAGAATTGTTTTGCCTGGATTGTACCCTTTTCCATTTCTGAGTGGCTTAGGAAGAAATTCAGCTTCTGAAATACATTTTCTGTAAAGGTCCTATAACTATTTCTTGGCCTTGTGGCAGGTATGTAATATTTACTACCTGAGTTTCTATGATCTCAGAGAGATTAAATTGTGAAATCTTGCCATTTCCCTTAATTTAACACATAGGATCATATTCTCAGTGAAAACACAGACGTAAGAGTATACTTTCTATGACATTTTGTGTGTGTGTGCACGTGTGTGTGTGTTGTTGCAGGAAGGGAATATTCCTTATAGGTTTGAATACTTGTGAAAAGAAAACGTGAAAGGGGTAATAAAATGGTCAAGTGACATCACTTCAAAAAATCAAGCTAATATTAGTGAAAAATATTTTACAGTAATCATGCTGCACTTTAATGCAGTGGAGGAAGTTAGAAAGGTAACCTAAAGTGTTCCAAATGAAACATATAAAGATGTGAAGTACTCCTGGCTTTGTTTAGCAAACGGAGGTTAACTCCTGAAAGATCTGTATGTACTAAACTACTAAGAAAATCATCCCAATTATCTCTCAGGTCAGGACTCCCTGTCCTCTTCCACATCAGCTTGCATAACAAAGTTCACCTGCAGTGCAGTACCTTTCTTAGGATGGGCACAATCAGACTCTCACTGCAAAATGCCCTTTGTGGGGCCCTGGTCGATATTAATATGACACAGATTTTGAGCAGGGTAATTTATTCTGCATTGAACTCCCTGTTGCTTTAGCTAGACTAATAGCTGAGCTTTCACCCCATGGCACACTGGAATCTGCAAGGTAGACATATTTAGTGCACTGCAAATCTTTTTACCTCCCCTGCTTTGTAACAAGGAGATAGTACTCATTACCCTGCCTGTGCGAATCTTGGGGTTTATTCATCTGTGTACTGTTTGTGGTCCTGGCTGTATCAGAAACTCTACTGACCTAATGGAAACATTCGTGCTATGCCAAAGCAATTTCTACGTGCCTTTTCCTCTCACAGACCTTATGTACCATAGGGTCAGTTAATCAGCTCACCTGTTCTTGTGCCACTGAGCTGGAAACAGCTCTTATGGTAAAAGTGCACAAATATTCCCAGTGAGAAATTTGAAAAGATTGCTCAGTCCTCTTCTGTAAACACAGAACCATGTTTACCTGTTTATTCCTTTATGTGGAGTCCTAGTATTATTTAAGAAACCATAGAAATAAATCCATGTTGAATGCAAGAGGCTAAAGCTTTTCAGCATAAAGCAAATTCTGAGTTCTGAAGCTTCTAGAGAACACAGTTAATGAAATGACATGAAGCAGTACTGCACCTTGTTGATATCTGTTTATTCTGATTTAACCACTTGTGGAATTTGTATAGATTAAACTAATTTAGAGAAAAAAATCTAATTCTTTTAAATTCAGCTAATCCAGAGAGATCATAATAAATGACTACCATAATAAATGTTATCATAATAAATGATAGCAAGTCATGAATAAGGTAACCTAAGTGATTTATAAAGGCTTAAAGATAAATTCTTTGCCATCTGACTTTCCAGTTCACCTCCGAGGTATTTTTTCCTGAATTACTTCAAATACCAGAAACTAAATATATATGTGTAGGCAATGTGAGAGAACCTTAGCACTTTCTGGAACACAGACATTAATCCACTTCTACTATGCAGCTTGTGAAAACAGCTTCACAAGCTGCGTAGAGATCATGACCTCCAAGGGCAGAGGCTACAGACATCATGAAAACAGAATGTGGAGTCTTTGATAGTTTGGGGCCTTATGTGATATAAATGTAATCTAACTAAGGCAAATCAAATGGGACCTACCAATTTAAACTACATGAGAATCTGAAATGTTGGACCTCTGGGTCATGGAGGTTCAAATGTAATGATTCTACATCCAGCTTGTTTCTGGTAATTAAACACTTGATATAAAGAACACATTGATAACAACATGTTTCTGTGTGCTTTTTTGGCACCAAACTTGTCAAACCAAAATGTATTTCCCCTTCCACCCTCCACAATCCCCCCCAAAATGGATTATTAATGTGGCATTTCATCTCAAAGGAAGAAAGGTAAACTCCTTTTGAGCTCCATGCAGAGTTTTCTTTTCCAGTACCCAAATATGCATTGGAAATTCAACAGCAGTGCCACTCAGCACTCTTGCAAGTAGTGACAAATAACATCTGCAATGGAAATGGCAGGGAAAATTAGACAGACTGTAATTACTTGCACTGGAATCTGTGCAAGACGTTCAAATTAGCAACAGGACGATGAGAAAAAAGAGTCTTGTAACAAAATCTGAAGCCAAGTAACACCTGGAGTGCTCTTTTTTCTAGGCAGATGCAATATCAAAAGCTGAAGGATAGTAGCAGCAGCCAGAAAGTTAAACAAGACTGATTCTGACACTGGGTGGATGCCACTTGTAAGAATACGCGCAGCATATCTGCCTGAAGGATGTGACAAATCACCCAGAGGTGTTCCTCAAGTGTGAAAAAGAGGAAAACCAGCTTCTGGACAAAATGATTAGACCACACTGGAATATGGCTAAGTGACCTCTGCTTCAGGAAGTGCGGGAAAAGAAGAGGTTGGCAAAAATTGCCATCAAGTGTGTGATATTTTGAGTAAGTTTTTCTTGATGTATTAGGTTCCATGACACTTTCCAGAAGAGACTAAATAGCCACAGAAACTGTTTCTAGCTTCATTGGCTGTGACTTACTGAAATAATATTTATTTTCTTAAGATTTAACCTGTAGACTAGCTCTGCTAACCAAAGCCTAAGAAAAGAGATGCAAAAACTTCACAAGAGGACCCTGTTATAACATAAAGAAAACATCTGTACCTATGTTGCATAAGGAGATGGGGGGTTTGATAGTATAACAGTCTGTAAGCGTGTTAAAATTAATTACAATTTTATTCTAGATTCAGCCTACTATCTCCCCTTTTTCTACTCCTCCTTCATTGTAAAACAACAATCACCACCACCAAAAAAAGATGTTTCTGTTATTGCAAAGCTATAAGGATAGCCAATGAATAAAGGTATGACACTGAAGGATGGAAACAGAATCTGTTGTCCATCCCTGCTTCAGATGCTGTCTGGTTGTAGGATAGCTTTAGGATGCATATTAGCATCTACTGCATTTTCCAAGGCGTCTCTTCCCCTGCCTGAAACTCCTTTCTGTATGATGAAAATAATGAGGCTTGTTTGCCTCCCGGAGAATGCGAAAGATAAAAATAACTGGTGTCAGTAACCGATGTGTACAAAATGTTATGCTCTCTTTAGATAACTGTTGTATGAATCCAGAAAATGAAGGTGGAAAAATAACATCTAAACCTGGCTTTGGATATTCTAGGAGACAAAAGCGTGAGGCTCCTAATTACTATTGATTTTTGCCTTCTTAATCTTTTATCTTTAGACCTTCTGCAAAAAAAAAACCCAAAACCCAATAAAATGAAAGACTGTAACCTTTAATAATATTACCTAGCAGATTCCATCATGATTCATCATTAGGGCTAAGGAACTGCTCACTCTGTGATGTAGCATGGAGCTATATGATCTGCCTCTGAATGTGCTGGTACATCCTTTTGTTGTTATTAGCACTGATTCAATACCAGCTTGTTTAATAACAAAGGTAGCATGGCTGGTGGTGGCCTAGAGACCCCAAGTAATGTGCAGTATTTCACAGGAATGGATGCCGATAAAGGAGAGGAGACGCACAGCCTCTAAGAGAGGTCCCAAAAGCTCAATCTGGCATCTTTGACAGTGCTGGACATCTCTGCAATACCACAGGAAAGTGGAAGGAGAAAAGGAAAAGGCTTATAGGCTACTAGAAAAGTGAAAACTGCTGAACTAGGAATTGTAACAAGAACCACAATTGTAAATTCTAAAATAATCTTAATTCAAGTTATTTCTGTGAATTTTGGGGGATTGAAAGGTCTTGTTCTACATTTTGTATGCACTCCAGGTGTGTATATGTTACTTAAGCTTAATTGCTTGTCTTCTGTTTTCCCACATCTGTCTTTTAAATCATCTAGCTTGCCCAGTTTTGAAGAATAACTTTTTATTTCTCTAATCTATAAGCAAGCCAACATCAGAACAAGCAAGCAGCTATGGATCATGGTGTACAGGTTCTTAGAGAAGCTTGGAAAATGGGTAAAGCTTTGAAGGAGCTTTGACTATCAGAAAAATCTTTGGTAATGATTAAAGTTCACAGTATTTCTATGTTATGGGAACTTAAAGCAGTAGAGAAGATGAGAAGAACCGAATGGACTTTAAAATAGCCGCAAACATTAGTGCTGCTCAGAGGTTACAGACAGTGTGAAACATCCCACCACAAATGCATTTAAAGAACACCTTTGGGAACATCTTTCTGATTTACAGTCAGCAGTATTGTTGTGCCATCCCAATGAGACAGTCTGAGTAAAACTCAAGGTAGTACCCAACGTAGTTCCTTCTGAGGTAAATGAAGGGTACGGATAACCCAGCAAACTGGCTTTATAGTCCATATGTTTTCTAATGCTTGGTTTGTACAATGTCATTGCTGTTACAGAGCCAATTGAACCCTTTATATTCCTGACCAAGGGCCAATAGGTGCAGCCAGGTTCTCAGTGCAAATGGATTATAGTGGGCAAGTGTGCCATGAGGTCCAGCAAGGCAGACAGTCTCCACAAACAGGAAAGCAATAGCTGCCTGCCAGCTACCTAATTGTGGAGCTGGTGTCTGCTGGGAAGCCAGCTGCCTTCCCAGCCTTCCAGATGGAAATGAGAATGTAAAAGAAAGTAGACAATGAAGGCTACATGGAAATCAAATTAAATAAGCACTATTTGCAGTACAATTCTGATCTGTTTTGACTGGTCCTCTTTTATGAAAAGCACTTCAGGGATTTTCTTTTTCTGTATGTGGTAAAAAAGTTGCATATAGAAGGTGACGAGGCAAAACTACTAGGCAGCCTCTGTTACATCTAGAGCAGCTGTCTTGAACCTCCAAGTATGCAACCAGATTTATCAGCTGTGAGTGAAAAGTTCAGAGGTTCTTTTTTGATTATTGCAGTTTAGACTTTTACATGAATCTTGTCCAAATCCTTTCAGTCTGCAAGCTGAAACAACTGCTTTGTTATTTCCTTCTCTTACTGTTTCCATTCAGGGCAGTAATACCAGGACTTCCTCCTAGTTCTAATCAGTAAGAGCAAGAGATAGCACTTTTTGGAGTTCCAGAAGAAGAGGATAGGTAATTTCTGGCTCACACAACACTTTGATGTTGCCTGAGATAAGATGAACACCTAACTAAACGAGCTTTCGTAAACAGAATATTTAGCAGAGTATCAAGGGTAGAGTTTCAGCTGACTCACTGATGTCAATACTAAGATATTTATTTCAGTGAAGCATATTTATCCTTAATTACCTAATAAACCATTTTCAACAGTGTCAAATAAATGTAAAATTAACATATGTCCCCCTGTTGCTGGTACACTGTTCTGACCATTCAGCCACAGCTGAACATGTCTGCAGAAATCTGATAAGGTCATTGCTGGATTAGAAATCACTGCAACTTCAGTACAAGCAAGTCCATCCAAAACATTACATAATCCCTCCAAAACTCCATGTTTGACCACTGTAATCAGCAGAGTTTAGAAAGAAAAATACATGCTTCTCTAAGTGAAATCAGTGCCTTAATAGGATAAGAGAGAGTCCAGCTAATACCACACAGTATTTTTGGATTTATATAAAAAGACACAAGTTTTATTACACATAACAAAAGGGATCACAGATGCAATCTAAACAAATCAGAATATGAACAGCTAGAAATGGGAGGAATTCTCTCCTATCTTTTTTCTTGAGCTACAAATATTTTGTAGAGATGCAAAACCAGTTTTTTGGTCTTATAGATATTTTTCTCCACAACAGCCCCACAAGTTTTTATTGTTAGTGAGGGTATCTGAATGGATATTTCTATACTCATGCCAGAATTCACACAAAATAGTCAACACAGTTCAAGTAGAACAATAGTCAGGCAATGTGTATTTTACTGAAATAAAATACTTTAATGTTAATATAGCAACTTACTTAAGTAGTTAAGTGTTCAAGATTAGAACAGTGTATTTTCCACATTTTCTAAACCTACAAAGTACAACATAGAAAGAGCAAACTGAAAGATTTAAGAAAAGATCAGTTCCAGAAAAAAATGTTTTCAAATTATTGATGGTATAATGGAAAAACCCCAGGAAGACCAAGTTGATAACATTTGTCCAGCTTGATCCATCAACATTTTAGGAATCCCCTGTACGGATCGTCTATTCCTTCTGCACTGAACTCCTTAATGGTAATTTAGGGAGGATAGTGGAATACTGGAGTTTTCCCTGATATATCTTTTAAAATAGCAAAAGGGTATTAGGGTAGTATTATTGATAAATATGGAGTGCTACAGTTTCATATTCCTACTTAACTCCTAAGGAAGTATTTTTATAAAATCCTAGTTAGATAGCATTTGCCTTCCAAAACACAACATGAAAATAGAGTCAAAAGCCATTCTAAAGGCAATCCAGTCCTTCATTCTACTGTCCATGGCTTTCCTTCCTGTCATAAACCCAGCCTCTAAGTAATATTTGTCATTAGTGCAATGGTAGATACTGCTTTTACATTTTCTGGTAGATACTGGATTTACATTTTTCGGGTTTACCAGCCCAGGGAAACTGAAATGAACTTTGCAGAATCATGCGTTAAATCTTGGTTATTTTCCTAACATACACTGTAGCAGGAATAAGTCCAGATTCCTTGAATTATGCCATAGTTAGATAAAAATAAACAAACCGAGTCTTTACAAAATAAGTTTTCTTGCTACTTTACTATTGCTGGCTTGTGTGTTCTTTCCATTGAGATTTCTGTCAGTAAAATGAGCTTTGATCCAGGTTCACAACTGATGGAAACTAATTTGAATGGGGTTCATAGTTGGTGTGAATTAGTGGAGCCCAGCTGACCTTATTCTAATTAGATAGCTTCTACCACTACAGATTTGCACTTAGAAATTAAACTCATCAAGTCAAATTCCAAATACTTTTATATCCTCTCCAATGATAGAGACCATGAGTGCATGTTCTTTGACCTCTGAAATTTAATTATTATACTGAAAAATACTCAACTAAACAAATCACTCCCTCCTGCTATATTCTCTCTTTTCTACAAGTGCTTTACCTTTCCCCTACTTTTTATTTCAGAATTCATCTTACTCTGTTACTACAGTAGGATTTAAATAGTTAATTTTAACATTAGATTAACTTGCAATAAAAACTAAGCTAAGTTTTCCTTTTGATTGTCTTGTAGGTAGCTAAATCCCTTAAAGCATCAGGCATGCAGCAGTAAGCTTACCCTTTGCTCATAAGCAGAGATCCGACCTTACAAGTTTGTACAAACATTATCACAAAGCCAAGCACATAAGTAAAGCAAGCCAACAAGTGTTTGACAGAGGACTTTCTAAACAAGTACAAAATTTGCTTAGAGTAGCAGCAGACTAAAAGAAAGGGAATAATTATATTTTTAAGGATGCCCACACAAGGCATTCTTGTGGTTAAATTAATCGGTAGGATGGCAGATCAAATTCACAGCCAAGGCTGTGTCATTCACAAGTAGATTCCAAGCCAAAGTCCCCTGAGATTCTTAGAATTTAAAATTCCTACAAATGTCTCCTGGAAGGTGTTTAGTGCTGTCAGTCTATGCTACAAGAATCAGCCTCTTCACTTGCAGACATACATGCAGCTGGCAGCTGTCCCTGGACCACATCGGAGGCTTAAGTTTGCTTTTCCCTCTTGTTCCCTCTGTGATTACTCAGAACAATTTGTATTTCCTTTTAGCCTTGTGGGAGTTCCTTTATTTCTACCCCATCAAACTGGTATTTATCAGGAAACCATTTTTTGGCATGTAACACCTCCGCAGCATCCTTTCTTTCTGTTTTTATCATATCTATGACCTTAGGACGTCTCCTGTAGTTTTTCCACCTGACGCTGATGTAGCTATATGCCAGATATCTCCAGGTATAACAGATGGCAGAGGAACTGTCTGTGTTTTCTCTTCAGAGTCAATCTTTTCAACAGGTTATGACTATTACGCCACCATCCTTCTTTATGCCTTTTTCTGCCCTTTGGAAAGAAACAAAAAACTCAAAACAACCCAACCTAAGCAAAACCCAACCAACCCACCACCTCATGTTCTGCAGTAAGCATGGGCTGTTGGAACAAGGAAGATGTTTGGCATGGTGCAGGGTTAAAACAGTTTTGAGCTGTGGGTATATGTGAAGTAGTTCATACTATTAGGCTAAGGAAAATCTATTTCTTTAAACATCTTTTTAAAGGTATAAAAATGTCTGTTCATCGTAATTTACGGCCTTAAAAGCCTCCTGTCATTTCAGAGTACGGGAAAAAGGGGAGAGGCAGAAGTTCAACTTCTGTTTAGCATCTCTTTTGCTTTTTAATGATCTCTTCAGTGTCTTAAATGATAATTTAATATCTTCAGTCACCATTTTCCAGTCCCACACAATCCTAAGCATTATTGCCTGTTTTCACGGCTCTTAGCTTTCTAGCATTGCACGGCATCAGCACTCTTCTACTCCTGTCTAAACTGGATAGGATAATAGTTATATCCATCACAGTGTAGATTCAGTGACAATTCGCTGTACTGATCCTAAACATCCTCAATGCAGTTCATTACTTGCAAGTCTGTAGAGTGTTTTTCCTCTGCTTAGTGTGAATGTGTCCCATTCCATCTACTTTCAAGCCATTATCTCATACCTGGAACACCAAACGCTGCACACTCCAGCTCAGCCACATTAGTGCCTGTGAAAAGCCACTGCCACTCATTTGGACTCTTCATTACAATCATCTATCTTTAAAAATAAAGTTTTAACACCTGGTATTTTTTTTGGAATTGAAGAAATAAAAACTATTTTTTACTTAATTTTTCTGTCAAAATGTGTACCATCTCCTTAGTACACTCCCTTTCTTACTTGTTTCTCAGGATCTCACTAGGATTTTCCCATTTTCACCCCCATTCATTATAAAGAATTTAATATCTTCATTAAATGAATCCATTC